>NC_136634.1:11616565-11734065 GCF_949748355.1 Melanostigma gelatinosum
GGATTTGCTTGAACCCGTGTGTGTGTGTGTGTGTGTGTGTGATTGACAGATGCCGACAAACGCATCAAAGTGGCCCAGCCGGTGGTGGAGATGGACGGAGATGAGATGACCAGGATCATCTGGGAGTTCATCAAAGAGAAGGTGATTAACTGGCGTCCAGAAGGGTAAACGCACAAACCCTGGTGTGAGTCTCAGAGGACGACGGTGCTCACTGACTCGCCTATTTTTATACTGCAGACTGACACGTGGATGTGAGGGGAGGTTTATGGAGGATTATGTATGTATGATGTGGGGGGAGGGGCTTCGCTGAGGTTTCATTCAGTCACTGGCTGCCTGCCTCCGGAGAGAGAGCAGATGGTGCGTTGGCTCAGGAAGAAAACGGGGATGTGTAATTCATAAATCTAAATAGTCATGCAAATACCTTCTTACGATACATCGATCACATATTTCTACACATTTGGGGATTTTTACACGACTTCAGTCTACTCTACCGTGTAGATGTTATACGTGTGTATGTGTATT
Organism: Melanostigma gelatinosum; assembly: GCF_949748355.1. NCBI lineage: Eukaryota > Metazoa > Chordata > Actinopteri > Perciformes > Zoarcidae > Melanostigma > Melanostigma gelatinosum. Next base: position 11,617,088 of record NC_136634.1, read on the forward strand.
GTTGTGTCTTTTAGCTCATCCTGAACAATGTGGATGTTGAGCTGAAGTATTATGACCTGGGTCTGCCGTATCGTGACCAGACCGATGACCAGGTCACCATCGACTCTGCCCTCGCCACTTTGAAGTACAACGTGGCGGTTAAATGTGCCACCATCACACCCGACGAAGAGAGAGTGGAAGGTCTGTAACAAGTACACATAGATACTTGTAATACTTATGACACAAATATATAAGTGACTTGACGATGGCGAAAAGCTTGAGTTGGTTAAGACTATCACGAAATAAGTTTATATGCAAACTTTATAAGAACAAACGTTACTCTTCTTACAAAGATCATTGCTTTGTGGACTGTGCCCTGATCTGAGAGCACCGGTCAGGCCTCGTTTAACCTCTTCCTTCATCCTACACATCCTGTTCTGACAGTAATTTCTATTTTTCATATTCAGAGTTCAGCCTGAAGAAGATGTGGAAGAGCCCCAACGGTACCATCAGAAACATCCTGGGCGGCACCGTCTTCCGTGAGCCAATCATCTGCAAGAACATTCCCAAGCTTGTTGGAGGCTGGACGCAGCCCATCACCATCGGCAGACACGCCTTCGGCGATCAGGTGAGTCTCCTCTAAATGCTGACGACAGTGGAGCGATTCACTTTACAGTTATATTTCTGTTGCCTCTCGAGACCAAAGTAACAACCAACCAAGGGCTCGCATTTATTCATTTGTGTGTATGAAAATGCACGCCGAAAATAATCTGACTTATAAAATCATGCGTATGTGCGCAAATTCCTTTTTGTAAATCTCAAATCAACCTGGAAATGTGAGCACGTGGATCAGCCTCATATCCCGCCCCCTACACGCCCACATTCAATTATACATGGTCAATGCAAAGCGCCTCATGAATGTTTAGGCCGAGAAATACATTTTTCGGACACGGAAATCGAGGTGCTTGTGGGTGAGGTGATCCATGAACACTTATTCCCTCCTAATCCCTCCATTCGTGTAGTCCTCCAGCAGCGACCGTTACGAGCGTCACCTCAATATGTCATTTAACGGCAATCAGACTGATTGAGCAGATAAATAAATAAATGAAGTTGTGGTCACTGCTGCGATTTTACACTCAAAACCACGATAAAAACTAAAGTGCGTACTTTGTCCCTTCAAGCTTGTCTTTATGGATCCCACCTTTTGCGAGGGAGGTGACACAAGCCTCTTTCAGGCGCTGTTTTGTGCGTATGTAGCGGTTATAAATTCAGAGTTTACATATAAATGTTAATAAAATGTACTGTGTTTGCTCTACAGTACAGAGCAACAGACTTTGTTGTGGACCAGCCCGGAAAATTCAAGATGATCTTCTCACCTGCTGATGGTAGTGCAGGCAAGGAGTGGGAGGTCTATGACTTCCCTGCCGGTGGCTGTGGAATGGGCATGTACAACACCGACGAGGTGAGTGTGTGATTAATAGATGAGGCTGCTTTACTGTCAACAAATCCCATTTAAAACAACTAACAACTGACCCATTGCATCTATGAAACTCAGATCTACGGCACAGAGGAATAATAAATATCAGGCTTTGGCTCCACAGAAAATGCTTGTTAGTGGCATCGATTAATCTTTGCTTTTGGTCTTTTTAATGGGAATTGTTGACGGTAAGAAATAACTTAGCTTTATGTTTTTCTCATTTTAACACACAAGATTTCTTTCTGTCTATTACAAAAGTCGTGAGAGACGATTGTTTCCTAAAAGCCTCTCTCTGGATAAAAGATAAATTATCCTGTGTACCTGAGTAAGCTGTAGATTGAGACGTTGTAGATAAAAGCTTCATAAAATGTGTTGAACCCTTTCTTTGTGTTTTAAATATTATTTTAGCGATACAAAATAATATAAACTTTAGTCCCAAACTAGTCCCAGTAGTCCCAAACTCTACCTGTTTCATCTTGTTAGTACTTACTAACTTGTTACTTGTTAGCCTTTGAGTTCACGCTTTAAGAGAACTGCTGTCAGGCCTATTTTTGTTGAATTGACACAGAAGTCGTTTCGACCTCTTTCCAACCTGCTGTTTTGTTTGCCTTCATCAGAACGGGTCTGTTTGATTTCACAACATAGGTCATAGTAGATGACTTTGAACGTGTCAAGGGGAAGGTTGTTAGCCCCTGTACTGCTGATAAAAGGCTACAGCAGTGGTGAACTGTTTGTGTGTGTCCCCCCCCCCCCCAACAGTCTATCACAGGCTTTGCCCACAGCTGCTTCCAGTACGCTATTGGCAAGAAGTGGCCCCTGTACTTGAGCACAAAGAACACCATTCTTAAAGCCTACGATGGCCGATTTAAAGACATCTTCCAGGAGATCTTTGAAAAGTGAGTACTTTCTGTCTTTCTACCTTCATGCACAAATAAACAGTTTTTGGTAAATGCGTGCTCTACGTCATTGCTAAAATAAAACGGATCAAAATACAAGACGAAAAGACATTTTGTTGATCGAGGTATAAGAGCAAGAAGTCCCTGTAGTTCAGGGGTCTCAAACTCATTTCCACTCTGGGCCACATCAGCATCACGGTCGCCCTCAAAGGGCCGGTTGTAACTGTAAGACTGTAGAACTAACTTCTCCCCAACATATTGTTAAATAACTCTCTCTGCATTGGATTATTGTTTATTCAAGTGTACAAATATTGTACATGCAGTTATATAAATGAAAAATTATATTTAAACACATTTCTGTTATTATAACATAAATCATTTTAATTGAGGGTTAAGAAACCCACATGACTCTATCAAAGTATTAAAGTTATTCCATTAACTTTGTTCAAAGCTGTTTGTGTCACCTCTCTGCATCACTAATGTTCCTCCCTGTCGTCGTCCTGTGCATGGCAGCTACATCCAAGAGCTCCTCACTGAGAGTCAGGTCTGATGAACATGGATAGATGATGTGTCCGTGTTGTCTGTGCTTTCATCAACAGCTAATGAAGAAGACGAGTCCCTGCTCGTCTCTTAGCTGGCTGTGTTGTTAGATTGCTGCTAGTTCATGAACTCGGTCTGCGATGGTGTTTCTTCACAAACTGACATTTGTAAAAGTCTGTATCTGGTCGGAGCTCACCTGCTCACATACCTTCAGCATGCACTGGGCTGTAGCTGTGTAAATATATTCTGCTGTGATTGCAGTCTGCCTTTTAATTCTTGGACAATTTGATGTTTTTCTTGGAGGCTAAATTTAGCTCCGTGTTTGGTGTCAAAATGCCGACGTGAATTGTATCCTTCATCACCGACACGCCTCATAACACAGAAGACAGACCCGTTTTCTCCTTGAAGCACAAACATGTATTCGCTTTCCCATCTTTCATTACATTTTCTTCCCTCTGCATCAATTGTTCTCTTCGTGGACATTTTGGGATTATTTGTCGATCTTTTTCAATCGTTGGAAAACCGCTTTACCTTTTGCCTCTCCTGTCCACCTGTTGTGATAGTTTTAATGTCGGTACACAGACAACATGCTATCTCATGATTTCAACTTTCTATCTCATAATTTCGACCATGGGGATACTTTTATTTTCAAGTCCAACTTAAAATAATTTTTCCAAAAAAAAAAAAAGTTTTCTTTTTGTTGTTTTTTTGCTCGCGAATTCGCGGGCACATAAAATGACGTGGAGGGCCCGCGGGCCTTGAGTTTGACACATGTGCTTTAGTTGAATATGTTGTCTTTGATTCCTACAGGAACTACAAGCCTGAGTTTGACAACCTGAAGATCTGGTATGAGCACAGGCTCATTGACGATATGGTCGCCCAAGTGCTCAAGTCTTCTGGAGCCTTTGTTTGGGCTTGCAAGAACTACGACGGAGACGTTCAATCCGATATCCTCGCACAAGGTGAGAGACTTTGAAGGCAACACGACTACTGCTCCGTGGGGAAACTTTGCTGTTGCAAAATACTGAAACGTATTAGCATTTGAGATGCCCGTGTGTTTGTGCTTCCTGTTTTTAGGCTTTGGCTCTCTCGGATTGATGACGTCAGTTCTCGTGTGCCCCGACGGCAAGACCATCGAGGCTGAAGCCGCCCACGGCACTGTGACCAGGCACTACCGCGAGCACCAGAAGGTTCCCACCCATCTTTGTCAATCGAATGGCTCTGTGTATTGAAAAGCATTTACACGGAGCAATGAAACGGAGAATGTGTGAAGCCAGACTATTGCCTTAGACACTGAGTGTGTGATCTGTGGGGTTATACTGCCATCATGTGGGGGGCATTGAGAATGAGTATTCTTAGATGCCCAAACAAAGTAAATACATTATGCTTTACGTTCATGATTATTAAAAACAACATTCCAGTTCTTTGAAGAAGTTGAAAACGTTGACATTATCCTCAACTCTACTTTCAGGGAAGGCCGACCAGCACCAACCCCATTGCCAGTATTTTTGCCTGGACGAGAGGCCTGGAGCATCGTGGCAAACTTGACGGCAACCCAGACCTCATCAAGTAAGAGATGTCGTATTAGGAAGAAACGTACTGACCCTGGGGAGAAACGGGCATTTTCTAAATGTCTCTGTGTATGTGCAGGTTCTCCCAGACTCTGGAGAGGGTGTGTGTCGAGACTGTTGAGAGCGGTACGATGACCAAGGACCTCGCTGGCTGCATCCACGGCCTGCCCAAGTAAGTTAAAGCTGACGTTAAAGAGAGTGGTCAGAGCTAACTCAACAACTACGTAAAAACATGTATTTCTCACGAAGATAATGATGGTACACTTGATATCCGTTTTATTAAATGTACCTAGTTTTTGCTGCGAGTATAGTTTTGTCTACAGAGTTCGTTTTTCTTCAGGATTTCAGTCTAAAACATGTAGAATAAAAGCAATGAGTGCTATTATTGTTGTTATTATTATTCCTGATTGCAAAGGAGATGTATCAGTCATTTAAGTATTTTTGAAAAGAAAAAAACATCAAGCATCCAAGTTTCCTCAGTTCTATATAATTTTAATTTTAATACCTTAAGTCAGACAAAATAAGCTTTCTGAAGTTTTCACCCAAATTCTTTTTTAATTTTCTGATATTTTATCCACCAAACATTTTGAGAAAATTATCTGCAGATTCATCAGTCATACACAAATAAGCTGCAGCCCCAATTTAAACCTGTAACGAATGATCCAAAAATGAATGTTTGGTTCTTTCACCGGCAGATTCGCTTCTTTTAACTTTGAAAGTAAATATTCTCTTTGATTAAACCATCAGTGTGAAACACCCTGACATAAAACATGCGTGTTATTTGGCCTGATTCTGACCGGCCCGCATGTGATACGGGTCGGAAACTCGAAACCGAAAAATGTATTCGTCTCAGTGCTGATCAAAATGTGGATCCAGGCGATTTTTAAAGGATTCTCAATGTCGTGAAATATTCATTAAGAGTGCGTTTTTGAATACCGAAGAAGAACACACATATTGCAGGATTGTCCATCGAGATCCAGGTACAGATGAAAATGTTTTATCAAGCCCTCACTTGTTGGTTGTGTAGTCCCGGTGGAGGTATTGTGCACATGATCGGTATCTGCTCTACATTAGCTGTTAGTTGCTTCGGCTCTCCTGCTAGCTTCAGCGCATCTTGACTTTTTCTTTCAAGCACTTTTCATCCGTGAGGCATTGCAGCTCACACATCTGTCAATGATTTGGTCACTAAAGACACTACTCTCACTAAACTAGAGACGAGTATAAACACAGGAGGGTGTAGCACCAAGTCAACAAAAGTTGTTCATAACATGCATCTAATGCCTATCCTAGTTTAGGTAAAACTAGTGATCATAATGCTGACAGCCCTAATGACTGATTGTATTGCTACAGTATTCTCTTTCCTCCATAACGTATTGTACTGAATGTTCTGATCCCTCTTGTCTTCTCAGTGTCAAGCTGAACGAGCACTACGTCAATACCACAGACTTCCTCGACGCCATCAAGACGAATCTGGATAAAGCCCTCGGCAAGTAAAAGACTTGAAGGAATATAGTTAGCCCGGGGATGGAAATGTCACTCATCTGTTTTTGTACCTCATTTTTAACTTAAAAAGTCAATAAATTCACTTGTATTCTGTCTGAAGGAGAAAACAAAGTACTGTAATAGGATTATTATGTATTGTTCAATTAGGTTATGATTAAATAGTTAAAAGCTGTGCTTCCACCTGATGTCTCCTCATACCTGTCCCACTATTTGCAAGGTTTTATTTTTGTAATGTGAAGTACTGTAATAATAAGTCAATACTGTGTAATGCATTGGGCAGGACTGAAGCCTCTGTCAAACATGTTTGGCAATAAATACTGTTTGTCCCTCTATTGGTAGTTTTTTGTTGTTTCAAAGCAAATGAAGGTCGGCCATTTTAAAGGTAAATAAATTTATTATTTTACAGTCTGGTACACAACATTGTACGTACATATCTATCAACATTATCTCCACACTAATGTCTAATACAGAATTCCATATAAGCTGAACATCTTCCCCTTTTTGAATCATCACTCATCACGTGATGGAATGAACACAGAAGCTGGAAAAACTCACAGAATTGAGCATTTTTATTTTAAATGCGCTCTATCAACATCGCAAATGGATAACTTCTTTTGCAGGTTACACGTTTGAAAAGCTAAGCACTGGGAAACTGAATATATTGAGCATTTCCCAAATCATTTTCCACAAGGTCCGCGGCCCTGTCGCATGTCGGGAGGTTGTCGTTCATCACTCGGGACCAGTGTGCAGCATGATGGATGGCATGCTCTTGCAGACACACTGGGGCACTTAATATTTGTGTCTTGAGTTTTTTTTGGGACACTTCTTGTTGAGATTCATCCATAAAAAAAAAATTAAAAAAAACTGCAATATCAATGCAGGGTTTGCATTGCCTCTGAAAAATGCTGCAGTCTCGTGAAGGCCTGGATGGAGAGAAACTGTGAGACTGGTTGAAAGAGAAGCTGTGCCACAGTCTGTTCTCTGTGGTAATCTTTAGAGAAGATCTACAGATGGGTGGGGGGGGGGGGGACCTGAATGTAATTTCATGAGGTCTGCGATTGGACCCCAAGAAATCTAATGTCCCAGCTCAACACAACAGCAAGGAAAAGAGACTTACAGTCCCCATAGCTGCAAGATTTGATCAAATTCTTTGGTAAAGGGGTCCTACCATTGAAAACGTATGTTTTGATTAGAGTCTTTAAACATTCCACAGAAACAATTACATTCATAGACTAGAGATCAATACAGGGTGATGCTTGTTAATGAAAAACCTAAAGAGTAGACACAGTGGTCCTCAGTGCAACACACTGGTTACAGTACCAGCCACCACACGAGAGGACTGATACATTCTGTACAATAATATACAATTAAACACAGATCGCAAATCCAATTGAATATAACTAATTTTGCAGACCTCAAATTTAATTTATCACAGTAAAGATCAAAGTGAATCATTAACCTTTGCAACTTGATAAGCTTTGGCTTGTGAAATGACTGCTTCCCTTTAACTCTTCACGTTAGTTTACACCCGGCAGACTTGAGAGAGACCGGGATTGTCTGAATGAGTAAGTGCAGTTTAACGTCCTATGCTTTAAAGGTTGTAGCTAAAAATGTGCTTTTTAAATTCGGCTCGGATGACGTTCCTGTTTTTAAGCAACTGACAACATCGATGTATTTGTGTATATATATCTATTCACTTTACCTAAATGGTCCTGTTTTAGGCAGTCCACTTCTCAAATATAATATATGTATTCAGTAGATTTGCTGTGTTTTAGAGATGAAAAATATGTACTAAGGTAAAAAGTATATATTTCCAAATTTCGTAGCATTACGAGTGATTCCAGTGCATATGAATGTGCAGTTTGCTGGGTTTCTTCACACACTTAAAGAACAACCCAAGCACGATGCTTTTAGAAGCAAAAAAGCAATCCTGTTTTCATTAGTTCACTTATATTCAATTTGGGGTCATTTCAATAATTCATGCAGTACTGAAGCGCCCTGTGCCCTTCCCATAGGTGCTGTAATACTCCATTTGAGATAGTTTAGCAATGTCTGGTGTGTTGTTGTTGTTAGCTCGGTTTTCTCGCTCGCTGAATTCAAAGCTCTCCTCTTCGTAGTCCTCCTGGCCTTCTGTGTCTTTGGGGGGTCCTGACGAAGGAAGCAAATACACAAAAATCATCCCACTCTGTCCTCAACAACACACACATACAGAGCTCTTCCCAAAGACACATGGCTCCTATGCCTCTGTATCAGCCTCTACTGATAGAGACAATCATGTCTAATCCAGGCACTGCTATATTTACTAATCACACGGGGAGGGAGTGACAGAGAAACATCAAAACACTTGGCCACTCGATTACACTGCATGCTGAGTCAAAGTGCATTGGGGGCAGACTTAGTGACAATAATGCGACATGAAGCCCACCGAGCAGCCTCACAAGGAAACGTGCCACACACAACCCATCATCGAACATCATCAAGGAGTTTCATCTGTTTCATCGCAGAGAGTGTAATACATTGATGATCAATGGAGGTACTCACCATGTCCCTCCATGATGCCGTGTTTGACTTTCATGTGTCGGCTGAGGTTCCCCTTCAGGTTGAACTTGCTGCTGCAGTAGGGGCACTTGAAGGGCTTGCTGCCGGCGTGGAGGTGCATGTGGCCGAGGAGGTTGTACATTCTGTTAAATGACTTTCCGCACACCTGAGAGACAAAAGAGTGCGATAGTCAGGACCCCTCCCGGCTCAATCGCAGTGGGACCCGGTGATCTCGAAGTACAACTCCGCTGGCTTCACTCACCTTGCATTTGAAAGGCTTGACCGGCAGGTGGACGATCATGTGCGTTTTAAGGGTCTGCTTCTGGACGAAAGTCTTGAAACAGACGTGGCACTGGAACGGCCTCACACTGGCATGGATCAACATGTGTCTCTTCAGGTTGGCAGACAGGGTGAACTCTCTGGCACAGACGTCACACTTGAATTCTTTCATACCCTGCAGAAACAAAGAGTGTTTGGGCCTCGTAATTAATTTGGCTTAATATATGGTTTTAGAGGAAAATAAATAATGAGTCACAGAGGGAAAACACACAAGGAGCATTTGCATTCTGGCTTTTGATCCAACACATGTAGGTTACGTTAGCCCTCCCGCTATGTAGAGTGGAAACAGACAAACAATGAAGAGATTTAACTTTTTTTTCTTGTTTCAACATATATTTGACTTTAATTTTAATATTTAACAAAAGCAAATGCCATGAAAATAAATATTGTTTTTCCTATAGAATGAAACAGATTATATAATGAAATGGAGAGGAAGACCAGGGTGATTCATCAGACACAAAGGGAAGTAGCTCTGCGAATGACACACAACACAAAACACATGCAAGTGGGGGGTTGAGCCAAACAAAAAAAAACTCAAGGCCTTTGAAGGCCATGTTTACAAAGCAACTGGTTTTTGGAGGAAAGGCTGCGGTGCAAGTGTGCAATATACCCTCCCATTTTCATATGCGGATTCATACAGAGGACTCTGTAGGAGTGATGGTAAAATAATTAAAACTGTTTATGTCTTGATCATGACATTTTAAATGTAGAGTGAGTATGTACCTATTTGGGTTTTTGTTTTGAACACATAAACTGGTTGACAAAGGCCCAATATCTGGGTTTCACCACCTTAAATGCGAGGGTGTGCGGTGCCAGTACCTTGTGGGTGAGAGCGTGTTGTCGGAGGTGGTGGATCTGGACGAACTCCATGCCGCACTCGGGGCAAACGTAAGGCCGCACGTTCTGATGCTTCATCAAGTGGTTCTGCAGCTGGCTGCGGTAAGCAAAGGACTTGTTGCACTCTGTGCACTGGTATGTGGTCGGGCCCTGGTGGCTGGCCAGGTGGCGCTTCAGGTGCGCGTAGGTTGGGAACTCAAGACCGCACTGGGTGCAGACATGGCACTGACCGTTCTCGTGTTTGTTCTCGTGGGTCCTCAGCTCGCTGGGGTAGGCGAAGCCGCGGCCACAGAAGCGGCAGCTGTAGGGCTTGACGTCCGAATGCTGCAGCATGTGCCTCTTCAGGTGGCTGGTCTGCGTGAAGGCCTTCTCACAAACTGTGCACTTGTGAGGTCTGGTTCCCTGGTGGGTGAGCAGGTGAGTCTGGAGGTGGCTCGGCTGCTTAAAGAGCTTTCCACAGTGTAGACATTCATGGGGTTTAATTCCGTTGTGGCCCAGAATGTGAGTGACGAGGTTATATTTGGACGTGTACGACTTTTCACACATGCGGCACTTCCAGCGTTTCAGACCTTCTCCCACATCGACACAGTAAGACTCGTCGATCTGTACGTTGATGTCCAGCCGGTCGATCTGCATTCGCCTGGCAAGGCCCTCTGGGTCTGACCACAGCATGGCCTGGCCGTTCTCCTCATACTCTCCTGGCAGGGCCATGTCAGCGGACTCGTAGGCCACCTCATTGGACTCATAAAAGCGGCTCTCCAGAGGACTGCCAGTGTCCCCGCTGGTCTTGAGGTTTAGTGCCTCCTCCAATTCTTCCTCCTCCACCACCAATTCTTCTTCCTTCTTCTGTCTTTCTTTGCCAGTGTTTTCTTCTCCTTCCTGTTCTGGCTGTCCGTCTGCTTGCGGCCTGGGTGTCTCTCTCGCACATGAGAGACAGTCTCCGCAGGCTTGCTCCTCTTTCAGAGATCCCTGTTGGCTGACTGGATCCTTGGACTTGCCGGGATTTCGCTTGCTGTTAATGTGAATGCAGGAAGGAGGGGTATCAGACTCAAGCCGTTCACCTTTGACCTGAGCCTGTGGACTTGTTACTTTGTGTGGGTGACCCTCCTCACTCCTGGGCCTCTTGGTCCTCCCGCGGGGCCCGGGCCTTCTTCTCTCACTGCAGTGGGGCTGGGGCTCCGTCTCGCCAGCAGGCTCAGCCAGGTAGTCCCCGTTGGCTCCTATTAGCTGATCTGCATACTCATACTCCATTGAGTCAGGTGGAGGAGGGGCACACTCTCTGGGCTCCCCAGTGTAAAAGCCATTAGGAGCAATGGTGGCCCCAAAGATTTCATTCTGGGAGATGAGGCCAAGAACGGCAGCCTGAGCCAGAGATAGTACCACCACGGGCTCCGTCTGCGTGCCCACATCCACGTGGCCCTCTGTCATCTTTGGGTAGGTCCGCACAAAGCGGCTACTCTCCTCCTCCTGGAAGAAACATACAAGTTTAAAAAAAATTAACTTGAAGAAATAATATCTCCCCGTGTGTTTTCTTTATGACTCCGTTGTTTCAAACCCTGCCTTACACAATGTTTCCTCATATAACCCCATTTCCCCATTGTAGCCTCATGATATTGGAAACCTTACTATAAGTACAAACATAAGGTTTTTTGTTGCCAGAATATTAAAATGATATGATCCAGTTTTTAAGAATCCAAGCTGTCACCAGAAGCAACACTATCTTGCCCTCCCAGGACTCCAGCAGAGTATTAAGACAATGTTTTTCAGGGTTACACTGTGAAAGCTGCGTTCATACTGTTCCTTGTTTCTTTGCTCTGAATCCACATAACATTCGATCGAGGAGATAAAGCAGATCTATGTTAGCACCCCGTTTCCTTCCTTGACAGGCTTTAGAATAATAAAGAACACAACAAGGGATGCAGGTCCAGCCAGGAAGTTGACTTCCGTGGACTGTCCTCAGCACTTCCTGAGGGGTCCCGGGGCAGCCTGGCTGGCCGAAGTCAGCTCATCGCTGGTCCTATCCGTCCCATTCATGGGGACCAGAGCGCCTCGGCTCTACACTTGCCATAGCCGACTTCATAACGCCTGCCACACTGGGCTTCCTTAACAAGATGATATATGCCACCAGGCAGTCTCATATCCATAACAGACATTCGATTGAGCTTCGAGCTCATTCTGTATTCCAGACCGATGCATACGACTCGCTAACATAATGGTATGGTTCAGAAGTGTTTCAGACCCACACGCACATGTTTACCCCGCCGCCTGTTAAAGCGGAACAGTGAAACTGTGAGGAAGAAATTGTGGTACAACCAAACTGGCTATCTCTGGTAACGGAGAAGCGAGTCTTGTCGGCCAATGGTTTCAGGTTATTCCTCAGCATAGATCTGACCCTTACTTTCTTTCAGACTAGACACGAGTCTTCACTCTGTGCCATACGCACCAGCAAGAGCTGCTTCCTTTCTTGACGCAATACTGAGAGAAAAGAAAAGAGTGGATGGAGAAAGGAAGAGGAGATAGAGCAGGAATAAAGGTGTGTGTGTGTGTATCTATGTGTGTGTGTATCTATGTGTGTGTGTGTGTGTGTGTGTGTTGGGAGAGGGGAGTAGACCTGGATGCCCTGATAACCACGTCATTTATAATTACTGCTTTTAAAGTAGTCAGACAGAGACAGACTGTGTGTTTGTGAGAAAGAAAAGGAAAGAGACTGGATGTGTATTTGAAAGCATGTGTGTGTGTGAGAGAAAAGAGAGGGAGGGAGGGAGGTATGGAGAGAAGGAGAAAGAGCTGTGGGCGGGGGAGGAGTGGAGGGAGGGAGACAGAGAGAGAAATGAGATGGAGGGGCTGAAAGATAAAGAAAGAGGGGAGGAGAGGGAGGGGAGGGAAGGGGAAGGAGAGATTGAGTGAGCATGTGAGAGGAGGGAAGAGAGAAAGGAAAAGGAGAGGGAGGGGGTGTGCGAGGGGTGGGGGGGGGGGGCGGAGAGAGACAGAAAGACAGAGTGAGTGAGTGAGTGAGTGAGTGAGTGAGTGAGAGAGAGAGAGAGGGGAAGGAGTGAGGGAGGGAAGGAGGGGGAGCCGGAGAAAGAAGAAAAAACACAGCAAAATGAAAGGCTGACAAAATGAAAGAGAAAAAGACAAATGACAAGGAGAAAGAGAAGGTAGGGTAGTAATTGCAAGAGTACGTACTTTCACATTTAAAGTTGCATCTGAGAGACACCTAAGGACAAACAATTAGAGCAGCGGCAGAAAACGTGCGGCAGAGATAGAAACACAACTCTTATCTTTTTTTGAAAAGATGTTCTCACTGCGACTCATATGAATGTAAAAAGTAATCTCGCTTCCCCTCACATACAGACAAGAGTGTAAATATCTCACCAACAAACTGCCAAACAAGTAACCACCAGCCCCCCTCCTAACCCTAAGCAGCAACACATCTTTCTCCATCTTTGGGTTACAAACTCACCACATTGTTCCTGGAGTGATGTTTGAGGTGTTTCAGGGATCTCATCCTTCAGGAGAAATGAGTGGAGTAAAAAAATCCACCTCCTATTTATATCTGTGGGAGAGTGGGGCGGTCCCACGGCTCATCCTCCTCCTACTGTTGCTGTTATCAGAACTGACTGTGCCTAGCCCCCCCCCCCTACCACACACACACACACACAGACACACACACACACACAGACAGACAGAGAGAGAGACACACACAGCATCACCCCATTTCTTTCTCTTCCTCCCACCCTCTCCTTCCCATCTCACTTCTCTTTCTCTCCTCTTTTCTCTTACACACACACACGCACGCACGCAGAGACACACACACACACACACACACACACACACACACACACACACACACACACACACAAATACACATCTTATCTCCCTTTCTCACTACATACAATTCAGCATGACCCTTCAACACACATTTCTCTTGAAGGCACACAGAGACACAAGCTCTATCCTTTCTTGATCACACTTAATTCTTTTATTTTACGAGTGTGTGCTCAAACGTACAAACAGTTATAAAATCGAATCAGTTGTTTCTCTCACAGATATATGTGAATTTACACACGCACAAACATGTTTCTATACGCGTGTGTATGCAGGCACACATAGAGGCACGTACACACTTTCACAACACGCACAAACACTCAGAGAGAGTATGGGTGGAGGTGCGTCTGTCAGCAGCAAAACAGTCAGACAGATAATGTCTGAGAAATGCTAAAATTTCAACTTTCCAGAGACCATGTAGTTTGCTGTCATTATTTCTAGATTCAAACTAATTAACTATTGAGACAGCCTGAAGTATACTGTCTGAGAAATTCAGAAGAAGAAGAAAAAAGAGTGACAAAAGAAAAAAGAAGGAGAAAGAAAGGAGAGAAACGCTGTTAAGAGAGAGGGAGGGAGGGAGACAGACGTGGGGGAGAAAGAATAAGGAAGAAAGAAGCACAGGGAGGGGGAGTGAAGCTGAGTGGAGGAAGAGGAGGAGGAGGAGGGGGGGGGGGTTGGGTGGGTGGGTGAGAGAGACAGAAAGAAAAAGGGAGAGAGGAAAGAGAGCCCGGTGGGGGAGGGAAGAAGAGAATGCAGCAAAAAGGAGGAAGAAGGAAAAGGAGAGATGGGGGAGGGGGGGGGGTGGGGTGGAGGGGGGCTGAGGCATAAGAAAGGATGTGGCAAAAGAAAGAGAAAGAAAGAATAAAAGAGAGAGAAAAGAAAGAGGGGAGGGGGGTGGTGGAGGGTGGGGATGGGAAGAGAGATAGAGGGTTGAAAGAAAATGCAGTGAAAGGAAAGAAGGAGAGAGAAAAAGAGAGAAGAAAAAAGGGGGATGGTGGAGTGTGAAAATAAAAAAGAAGAGTCCATCAGCAAGAGAAAAGAGAAAAGGAAGGAGGGGGTGGGGTGGGGGGGGGTCAAAATGAAGAAGAGGAGGAGGTGGAGGAGGAGGGAGGGGGGACAGGAGGGGGGGGGGGGTGGAGAGCAAAGGGAATGGAGAGAGGAAAGGAGATAGAGAGACGGAGAGAGTGAGGAAAAGGAAAAACAGCAAGGGAAGACATTAACTATTGAACTTCCAGATTTCTTTCAGGCTGTGTTGAGAAACAGTGCGGCAGAGTACCTGCAGGCAAAGTACAGGTTGTGTGCTTAAGTAGTCGGCTCTGAAGATGATCCTGATAATTAGACGGGTATCCCATTATACCAGAGCTTTACCTTACCCATTTGAACTGGTAAACAGGGAAATGTGTGGGGAGACGGAAAAATAAAGTGCATTTGAGAAATTTATGTTTAGGTGCAGGCGAGCGCGACAAGCACCGTGTGGACAGATGCCAATTGTGACTGTAAGGCTGAGGACTGTGCATAAACATTTCCTACTAAATAACAGGAAAGGGCAAAACCTTGAAAACCTTGATCAATCATCAGCGGCTGGGAGTGCTGCGAGAATGAAAAAGATAGAGAGAAAGGGGAGCGGAGGGGGGAGGAGGGAGAGATAGGGAATGAGAGTGAGCGCGAGGGAGGCAGGGAGGGAGGGGATGGGAGGGGAGGGAGAGAGAAAGAGAAAGATTGAGTGAGGGTGTGAGTGAGGGGGAGAGATAGCAGGAAGTCGAGGGAGAGAATGGGAGAGAAAATAGAAGGAGAGCAAGGGAAGAAACAAAGAGATAAGAGGCTGAAAGACAAAGAAACCACATGGAAGAAACAACAAGGGACACGTACATAAAACAACACAGAACTAGTCTATGGGGAAAATGAAAAAGACACAGACAACAAAAGTTTGGGGAAGAAATACACTGGCTCCTTTCCAGGCCTGAATCTTCATAACAGCAAAAAGAAGAAGAAAAAACCTGCTCGCTTGTCCATTTACTTTGGGTACATTTGTGTGTGTGTGTGTGTGTGGGGGGGGGGGGTTACAGCATACTGGGAAAGGCTACGGTGGATAATAAGCGTAAAACTTTCAGGCCTTAGATTTGACAGGTTCCTGTGAGCATATGAGGAAGGAGAGAGAGAGAGAGAGAGAGAGAGTAAGGGAAGTAAACCATTGCCCTGCTCTCAAGTGTACTAACCCTCAACTGGGATTTCAAATGTGTGTTTGTGGTTGCGTGTGCACAAGTTGTCTGATGGCTGAGATCAGGGACAAACACACACACACACACACCATTGAAACCAACACGCTTTCAGTTCCCCACAGCCCTGAAACAACACACTTCTGACACGGGTGTCCATATGACTTATTGTATTTCTACCAGTGACTTCTTCTCCGTTTTTTAAACCCCGGCCTGGTTCGCCGCGTTGTTTATCTATAGGAGGACAACCATGCAGTCCAGTGTCACATCCTCTCTGTGATATAGGTCAAAGTTATCACTTTTTTTTCCAGCAAGAGGAAGAGAGAAAGATGTGAGGAAGAGGGTGGATGTGTGTGTTGAGGGGTGTGGGTGGGTTGGGGGGGGGGGGGGGGGGGGGACAGATTCAGCTATCAGCTGTCTGCTTTCCCCCTGAGAAAAGCTCAATGAATTTTAAAACGGCAGAAGACTCATTGATGACAACTCCCTGTTTTCTTTCGTTTTTCTCTGGTTAAAACAAATGTGAGTACGCACTCGCATTGACAACACACTCGAGGAACCCTGTCTCATCTGTAGGTTAGTCTCTCTCTCTATACACACACACACACACACACACACACCACTCCTCTTGCTGTACATTAGTGAGCTCACATTGTCAGTGTTGTTTCTTCATCCAGCCCAGTGACAGTCTGCACACTGCCCGGGTTTGCCCTGTGTGAGACGCTGTGCTATAGGTGATGGCTATAATTCAACATCTTCTTACTGTGAGGTGTGCTGGGAGCTGTGCAGGTTTGTGTATAGGATTGTTATAGCTGCAGCATTCAGGTGAGGATTTTCTTCTGATAAGAAATGGAGAAAGAGAAGGGAGGAATCGGTTTGCTCTGTGTTTTGAACTTTGAGTCATTGGACTGATGTTGATGTTATAGACGTCCATTCCTCTCAGACCTGTGTCTCAGGCAGCAAGCCCACACACCTTCTGTTATTTACAGCGCTGGATCAGCCTCACCTCTGCACGGCATGCTGATATAATAGTATGTCTCAAGCATGATTAGCTGCTGTAATTAAGCTTTCACAAAAAAAAGAAGCACAGCAGGCTTTTTCATAAGCACAGAACAGACAATCACACAGCTTGAATTCAAGCAATGCAGATAGAATATCACAAAACTGTATAAAAACAGCCACACCCGAGTCGCACGCCTCCAGCTTCTTCCATTAAGGTCAGTAAAAACAGACTGGACACACAGACAGCAGAACACAAACTGAAAAAAAATAAAGCTTCAGCCTTTATCAGTATTGCTCACTCACTGCTGCGAAGGAGAGCAACTTTAGACGTGAGGCATACGCGATTAGACAAGGTTGCCTATAGGTGATCACTTGCAACTTCAAGCAAATACACAAACAAGAATCTGCAGCATATTCTGCATTTGTTTCAATATTGATGCTTTCCATGTTTCCTTGTTTTTTCCCTCCTGTATATTTTGACAAATCTTGTCTTAAATTCACTCAACAAATCATTCTGAAGCAAACCTCAAGACAGGATGCAGAAACAGCCAAAGCAAAGAAAACCTTAAATAAAAGATTACTCTCCCCATTTTGTAGTGGGGGCACTAAATGGAAAGACAGAATATTAGCAATGAAATAGCTCTGCTTGGAGACAACATTGGAGAAAGGAGTGTGGGGAGAGCTTGAAAAAAAGGACTGAATATAAAGGAGAAAAGACAGAGTTGAGGGAGGAGAGGAGAAGAGCATTCAGCAAGGAGCATATAAAAGGAACAGAGAGGGGGGCGAGGGAGTGAGACAGAGAGCTATGGAAGGAAAAAGAGAAAGAGAAGGGAGAGAGAGCATAAGAGAGCGAGAAAAAGAGGGGGGGCATGGGAGAGCAAGAGAGAGAGGAGGAGAGAGATCAAGAGAAAGAGGGAGGAGGGAGGGAGGGGGAGCGAGTGAGAGAAACAGAGACAGAGGACGAAAGAGAAAGACAGAGAGGAGAGAAAAACAGAGAGGGGGAAGGGAGAAAGAGGGATAGCCACAAGAGACTCAAAAACCACAGAATAAAAACCCTCTGTCTGTCTGTATCTCTATATAGATATACAAATATGAATACTAATATATGGGCACATTGCATTTTTTCAACAGGAAGGGAGAGTCAACAGCACATAATTCAATGTGCACCTCAAGTTCATTCAATAAGTCAGCAAACACAATGTAGGACCACGGAGAACTCATATCTTCTTATCAGGAATGCAGTTTTTCATTGCAGTAAGGTGGGAGAGGAATTTTACCAAGGTACTTTATCCTGTTTTAGTCGCTCTGAAGTCTCTTCCTGCTATGTGATTCATGGAAATGGTATGCTTTCAACATACTGTACAGCCTTACCAGATTCTCTCTCTGACAGACAGACAGACGTACGTGAAGGAAACGCGTGATTCGGACGATCGTGCAAGTGTCCTACATAGTGAAATGGCCCCAGATTTACTTAAGGTGAGGCCCACAATGAACCTCAGAAGCCTATTAACACCAGAGGTCTCTGGAGTGCCTTATATGCTGGTTAGAAGCGAACCACATTCAAACTGGCTACAACAGACAGCGGGGACACAGACGCTGTCCTTCTATGGCCGTCACTCCTTTGTATTATTCCACCACCTCCCGGTAACAAATTTCAGTCGGAATTACTTTTCTTTCGTCCAAGTTTCATTCTTTTAAATCAAACCCTTTGTCTATCTCTTCTTTTGTACCTTCCTCCTGTTTCCATGGTTACCTCTCTCTCTCTGCTCTGTACACTATCTATCTCTTCCTCCATTTCCCTCTCTGTCTCTCTCACTCTGTTCTTATCTTTCTCATTTTGCTTTCATCTCTGCCTCCCTTCCTCCTGCTTTATCCCACACCCTCCTCACTCCGGCTTTTATCTCTCTTCACTTTCATCTGTCTTTCACCTTTCTCTCCCCTTCAAGCCTGCCATTCCATCATGCTGGTTTTTCGGTTCTTACTTATAGAGAGAAAGTTTTATCGGTTTGCCTGTCAACTCTGCATTTTTAATCATTTCCAATTTATCCAACCCACTTTCAATGCCATTGAGTCGTGCATTAAAATGTCTTGGGCAGAATGTGCGAGTGTGTGTGACTGTGAGATGGAAAGAATAAGGTGCAGGAGGCTGTAGTCTTTTTTTTTCTATCATAAAGAAAGAGGAATGATTTCTGTCATGATATCTGGAGATTAACTGGCTGCTGTGGTCTTGTCTTTCAGGAGTGCAGTAATGGATTTTTCTTCACCCCCCACCCCCCCCACATTTTATTTTACCATTTCCATATGAACAGTTACAGTACGTCAACAAATTTACAAACTGCCGTTTGTGATTTTTTATTATTTTTGATTTACTCGTGGACGACGCTCGTGCTTATCTGAGCCCCACTGAGACGAAGCCGCTGAGGAGGTAGTGCTCCTCGACACGGGGCTGCCTCCTGTAAGGTAGCCTGTCATTTCTCCGCAGTGATGAAGATGTTCTTGCGAAGCACAAATGCCTCCCTCTACGCACCTCAGTTGGGAGATAATCGTATTCACACACAGCTGTGGTTGGTTTAACGCACCACCACATCTTGTGTTACCATGTGATACTGCACACTGAACTCACACCGCTTAACCACAAACAGAGACTGGGACACTGTGGTTCCTCACAACATGGCCCATTGATATTTAAGAGGACAATCATGGCTATAGACACATGTGTGTGTGTCTGTTGGCCTAATACCAGTTCACTGTAGGGTTGTCATGCATGGCGGTATACATAGGAAGGGGAGTATGTCTCCAAGTCAGTGACAAACTCATTCCAAGAGACACTGCATGTGGTGTGGGAGGAAGTTTTGTTCTGCAGCTTTGACTGAAACTAACCTCCCTCCCCTCTCCCTTGCCTTCCCCTTCCCCTTAAAGTACCACAACTATTCAGAAAAGAGAATAAAGAAAACCTGAATAGAGGAAGAGGAAAAAAAATGGGGTCCCTAGGCGAGAAAGAAAAGAAAAACAATGAAAGAAAACAGAATGAAAAGCAGCCAAAGAAAAACTGAAGGAGAGAAAGAAGGACAGAGAGAGGGAGGGGAGAGACAGAAAAAGATACAGAGCAAAAGGAGCATAAAGCAGAGAGAGAAAAGCATGGCAACAAAAAAAATACTGAAAGCTCTGAAAGACAGGAACATTTCAGTAGAAAATGAGCACGATATTGGATAGGAAAAGGTTTATGTGGAATTGCTCAAAATGGGTTTGAAAAATCGCTAATAACAGAAGCGATTGCGCAAATACTAAAGGCAAAGCTTTTTTATTGGTGTTAAATGAACATTCACGCTAAATTAGGCTGCCCTAACTCCTTGTTTCAATCATAGTAATGAAAGACAAACAGCAGACAAGCCATATATACACATGCTCTGACTATTAGAAACTGTTCATATGATGTCAAACAGAGAACCAAACAGGTTCGACCTTTTAAATTTACCACATAATTTGACCTCCCTGCGTTTTACTCCATATTACTTATCATCAGTGTGTCTGCCAGAACACTTATTATTATAATTATTATCATTATTGATACAAGGTGTGTTTACACCAGAAGTAGGGAGTACTATATGATTTGTGTATGCTGCAGGAAGGAAATGAAATACTTTGATGTTTAAATGTGTTGTAACTACTATTTAAACATCCACTTCAAGATTTAAATAATTATTTGACATTTTGGGAAATGCGTTTATTTGCTTAGACACGACTCTTCTGTTGGTAAATATGAGGCTGCAGCCAGCAGCCGCTTAGCTTAGCTTAGCTTAGCTTAGCATAGCTTAGTTTAGCATAGCTTCACACAAAGACTGGGGACAGGGTGAAACAAAGCTAACAAAGGTAACACAATCCTACTAGCACCACTAAAGCTCACTAATTAACATGCTCTATATTGTTTGTTAAAGACGCCACGTGAAGCTTGTCGGTGTTTTATCTTATGACAGAGTCAGACTAGATCAGTGTTTCCCAAATATTCTTTCTGGGGACCCACTTTTTAAAAATGACAAACCTTCGCGACCCAACTCACAATAGGCCTTATATGATCTTGAACCGGTAAACCAGCCATTTCAAAGAGATATTTGTTTTGTCATTGGGAACGTACACACATGTTAAATACTTTATAAATGAGCCCAAATAAATGCATTTCGGCAGAGTTAACAGGGTACTGTTTTCATTCCTCTCATCAGTAACACAAACAGAAAGAACGTGAGCCTTTCATTTCAGATTCAATGTCATGAGTAGACTCCAGTTATCAGAACAATACAAACATCCAGCAGTATGTCAAATTAAACAGTATGGAAGAAATTCTGCAGAATGTTGTTGAACAAAAGTTGATTTTTCATCAAAATCTTGGCAAGAAATTGAGTAAGTTCTCAAAATGTCAAGAAATCATGTTGAGAAATAGTTATATGTCTCATTTATTCCCTAATTAACTTAAGTTATGTGATTGCAGCCCTTCCATCTGACTGAGGCGTAGTTCTCAGTGGCTCGCAGGAGGTTAACTCTGTCCACTGGCACCAGTGATGTCATGATCAAGAATCTGATACTAGCTATCAGCAATACAATCTGTAATTGAAAACACTGACCTTCCAGCTCTTCTCTTGCAAAGATGAACGGTCATGTAATGAGCTATGTGCACCTTCGACACACTGCAGGTATCATCTTCCTATTGGTCCAACATCATCCTCAATGCATGATTGAGAGCTTTTCATATTCATATTCGTAACCACATCTCAGAATGATTGAATTCATTCTCATGGCAAAAATATCAAGACTGAAATT
This sequence comes from Melanostigma gelatinosum, assembly GCF_949748355.1. Taxonomy (NCBI): domain Eukaryota; kingdom Metazoa; phylum Chordata; class Actinopteri; order Perciformes; family Zoarcidae; genus Melanostigma; species Melanostigma gelatinosum. Next base: position 11,638,623 of record NC_136634.1, read on the forward strand.
TAAAGCCAAGTTATTACAAAACAGAATCACGTATCTTAAAAGAGTAACAGGCCCATATTATTCCTGCACTGCATCAGGGTAACCTATTGCAATAGTACAGTGAGCAACATTACTTCCATTTAAGAAATGCAAGGTGCAGCCAGTTTGATACAGACAATCAGTATTCTTTTTAAAGAAGACAGAAGAAGAAGAAGAAGAAGACCTTAAATTAGTTGTTTTTGAGACTTTAACATTCATTCCAATCCATTTTGAAGTCATCTTTATGCAGCAAATATCCTCTTATCCCAAAAGGTCTGAGGAGGTTCAAAAGGGTGCTTTCACTTTCTTTTAAATATTTTTAAGGATTTTAAGTCTTTGCTTTTTTTAAAACATTATTCAAAATAAATCCTGTAAACTATGACAGTAGGAATTAAACGTGAGAAACAACAGTCACTGAGTTTACATGCATATAGTAGTTTAATAGTTTCATTCAGGTGTTACATGATTCACAGAAAGCTGACTTCCTCAGTAACAACAGTGGATGAGTGTTAGTTTACAGGAAATATGAATAGTATGGCAAAATACACGCACTTGACAATTGCTATTTTTATTATGTATTTGTTTATTTGTAGTGATTGATTTCCCTACTATGCTGCTCTTGTTTCAAATACACATTCTGTTACCTTTGTGGAACTGAATCAAACGTAAAAAGGAACCAGATTAGTGGATAAACATGCCAAGAATAATTTGACAGATCGACAAGTAAGCTCCGTCTGTTGACCTTAAATCAAATAACCTACTTAAGGTTGTTGCAATAGGCAGGGTATAATCTGATTAAAAATTAATTTAAAAAGTGCATGTAAATATGCAGAATGTTTTTGTACATTGTTCAAGTTCTTCTATCTGGTTGTCTGATTTATGTGATCAAGCACCTTGATGCTTTATTGCTGACTGAACTGGAGCTTCACATCATTCTCTGCTGCTCTACCTCACCTGCTTCTAGGCTAAAACTATGACTCAAATAACATTATTACTATAACATTATAATAAAGACTGGAAATAATATTAGTATTACATTATTATTACAGTCACTCGCTCTTTATTCAAAATTCAAACGTTCATTCAAGCGTGGGAACATTTTCTTTATTCAAGCGGTTTCTGACCTTTTGAATTAAAAATGTCCAGTTTTTTAGTAACAATCAAAATAGTTTGTCAGTAGAGGGCACTCTCACAATTCCCTGTCAGTAAACTCAGCTAATGAGTAAAAAAAAAAACCTTCCTGTTATTTTGACGTTAATATCTTGAACGTTTTTTAATCTGCCCACTTTAATCACACAGTTTTGTTCCTAGGAGAACAACTGCATGAACATTGTTTTGTTATTATTTAATTGTTATTATTTAATACAATCTTTAGAGATTGATGCCAAAATCAAGAACATGTGGGCTAACTTTGAGATGATGCCTCAACCCTTTCTCTCAGGAATTACATTTATATACTGCTTTTTTTGCAAGAGCAACTACATTTTAAAATAGACACAAGATGTCACCTGAGTCACGTTTCTTATCAACAAAATGAAGAAATGTTTTAGCGAACAAACCTGGGAATTTGCTAAATGTTCATCAACAACATATTCACCTCTGCCCCATTCACCGTGATCTACTGTTTGCTTGCAGTACAGAAACGTATAGCACCTCCGACACTACAAAAAAACCGTTGCCTGAGAACATAATCCAGGCAGCAATTACGACCATAAAAAATGTGGTAAATTTAATTATACTTTCAATTTTTGTCAGCGATGATTGTATTGGACTGCATTATGTTGAAAGGCTTTTTTCTATTTCCATTGCCATACATACTGGGAAAGAATGAATACCATTAGAATACAATTAATTGTATTGGATTGCAATTATATTGCACCAGTGTACCTAACCGATTATAAGAGAATGACTTTGACTTCACAGGTTAAAATATATAAATCCACTCTAGCGGTTGTTGAAATCATGATAGCATGGGCAGTCCTACCTTTACAAGTCACTTAATTGAGCCAAACCTATATGTACGTAACTGCCGACAGATCAGTTTAAATGATTGGATTTGGTTGCCAAGTGCTTCCTCTGTTTATCTTGCCTTCATATCGGTTGCTGTTATTCACTCAACAGCAAGGTTACAGTGCAGCACATGTATGAACATCACACACATACAAAAGCTATCTGTAGTTCATCTTCAAAGAAGACAAGTGTCGGGGTGGATTTTTTATTTAACAGCATAATAATCATCTTTGGAAAGTAAAGGTTAAGTATTTCCGTGAATACTCCTTTAGCAGAACCACCAACCAACACACATTTTCAACACTTTGCACTTGGACTGTAAAAAAGCGTCTCTAGGTCCACAGTCTGTTTGATGCCAAACGATGCACATCAGTTCGCTAACGTTGGTAGTAACCCAATGGATAATTCAACTCACCTGTTTTACAAAGTACACTCAGCCAGTGGTGGTGGCCAGTACAAGGCCTTCCTCAAGACCAGTTGGTTTAACTGCCAACGTGCCAGAGGCAAAGTTACAAAGATGATTCATCTTGGTCTGCGAAAGGGGAATCGCCATTATCTTGGGTAATAGTGGCAGAAGGTTGAGTCTGCCTCATGTACCTCCAGACCTATTGTGACATCATCTTCTAACAACTCAAACATGCTAAGGTGCCCACTCTTGTAAGTCTGTCCCTGAAGGCATTCTTGGTGGTGTTGCACTCTGCTGTACACACAAAAAGAGACAGGACTACTGAAGTGAAGAATGAAAAACAGCTTGAGAGAGAAGTTCAAACCATACCTAGATCCCCTCCGCACATTTGGTCAATTGCTGTATGAAGCGGCCGTGCTTTGGGGATTGTTGAGTTTTGGAAGTCTAATTGTTGGATAAATGTTGGAAGCCACCAGCACCCCCGCCACTCTCCAATTTCAAACGTCGGAAAGGTGCACGGGACAGACGCGTATTTCCGTTTCCTTTAAAATATCTTCTCGTTAATCAAGTGCAAAGTGTTACCTCAGGTATAACCAAAAACTTTCATCTGCACCAAAATCAATGAAGACTAAAATTAAGAGAGACTGATTGTTCTTTTAACGTGAGGTAACCACAAATGACCCTGAATGCCACGTTACAGACACAAAGACAATTCAGTTTAGTGATGAGGTTAGACATTTCTCCCTCTTGCGCTTTCTCTTTGGTTTGCAGTCCAGATGCTTTGATTTCTTCACCCACTTGGTTGAAACCCAGGCTCGTCAGTTTAGCAGGGAGATTCAGTATTGTACGCTACTTGAGACCTCTCTGAAGAAAAAGTTAAAAAATGAGCAATCATTTGTGTGGCATCTACTGTATGTGGGTGCCCTCGTGGCCCAGGTTTTAAAAGAGTACCAATTTGGCATTGCACTTCCATAACACTGTCAGACTTACAATCAACAGTTAACAATAGGATCAAAATTGATTTACCACAAACAGAGAAATCCAATTTTTTTCATTGCAAGCCTTTTTGTTCCTTGTCAAAACCTGCTGCCTACAGTACCCACAATGCAACTCAAACAGCAACAGTTCAGGCTGAGATTTGGATGTGTTATGCTAGTATGTAGCTTCGAGCCGCTAGCCTCAGGCAGAGATGAGGAGTGCACCACAGAAATCTAGTGAGATGCTATCATTTTCAAACCTGCAGTCTTCAGCCCCAACCGACGTGTGCCATCTGATAAATGATCTAAAAGGGACATCATCCGATTTCCTCTGAAGCCACAAAGACAATTAACTAAATAATTGCACATATACAGAAGTGCTCCCCAAGAAAACAGACTATGAGGTGTGAAATCGGCAGAGTTCTCCTTTTGGGGCACTGACCATGAACAGCAACATCTTCTTTCAACCGTTTGATAAAATGAGAATGGAAAATGTGCACTTGAAACACCAGAGCAGTGTTCAAGAATTAAGGGTGCCAAATGAGCCCGCTTACTTAGAGGAGACAGAAGAGGGAGATGAGGAGCATGAAAGGAAGCATAGAGGGAAACTCCAACTGTAGATCTTGAGTTGTCTGGTGGAGTTGCACCCTCATTGCAGATTGAGATATCTTCTTTTATTTGGGCAATGTGGGAGAGTTTAGTATGCACAACACAGAAATCAATCTGATGAACTATAACCAGAAGAGGAAAGAGATGAAGATGGGGCAGCTTTTGGTGTGACAGCCCGTTGCTGGCAGAGAATTGAATCTTATTAGAACTGTCTTCTGCAGTGCATCCTCTTCTCTTTCTCCATGAGCTTCTCAGCTGCACCGTCTGAATAAACAAAATACTGAAAATCACAGTGGTTTAAAAATGAATAAAGCATGCCACTTAAGTTCATAGTTCCAATGCAATGCAATTGTGAAGAATGTTGTGATGTTTGATCTCTGGAATGATATGTGAAGGCCTTACAGCCTTCCCCAAAATAAGGTACAAACAACATGTTTGTACTGTGATTATGAGGATTATGCATAAACCACCAGTGGACTCTCATTCTGTTTCTTTAGAATTTGGTTTTGACCATATGAAAAAAATCCTTATCACATCAATCAAATTGTAATCGCTGCTGCTGGTACACAGCAAATCTATTCACCTCTAAAAATCTATTTTCCTCATGTCCAGATAGCATCCTGGACATGTTTCATATTATTTGTATCTATTTCGCACTATATCCAATGCAAGAATACAGTTTTGGAGACTGTCGACTAATAATAATCCAACTCCCTCCTTAAAAGCCTATTAATTATCACTATTCAGTGAATAATGTTTTTGTCAATGGTAAAATTTCCAAATACAAGACGGTGGCTTTACAGAGATTGTTTCAATAATCCGATGGGGTTTGGCGGAAAATGTCTTAAAAAAAGATCAAGTTTTCAACTGAAAACAAGTCTAGATGATGTGATCCTGTTATTCCTGTCCATGCAGTTCCTCTTTCAGGTTTAAAAACAGCCGTCCTCACATTCTGTTCTCTCAACTTTACTGCAGGAGGATCGCTAATTCTCATTACAATGTACACATTTCACCACACCATAGAAAACTTCTTCATTATAACAGCGTGAAGGCATCTGATTTTATTTTATTGTTTAGCTTAACATGTGTAGGTACCCTTTTTAAGTCCTTGCTGTCAACGTTTTTTCTCAGGAAAGAAGTTAGTTGCATCTGAACAAACAAGGTCATGTATCGGAGTCTTCAGTTCGTGATCCTTCACACTGTAAATAAGCCATTTGCAGGTTTTAGACTTGATGCTCTGACAACAGATCCAGATACATTTTGAGCCAACAATGAAGAACTGAAAGTCCAGGCTTGTGTCAAGTCATCAACAATATAATTAAACTCATTTGTTATTGTACAAAGAACAGGGCCTTGGTGCAAAGTTCAAAAAGTAGTATTTATTCAAGCCCTGTTTAAGTGCAGTAAAGATTTCTTTTGGCGTTTTCATAAAACCTCTTGAACACAGAAACGGAATCAGCAGCACTGACTTCTCTTTGATTCACCTTTCATTGGTCATTTAGGCTGACCGTGCAGCGTGTGTTGCGGATGCCCTCCAGTGCTATACTCTGCTTAGCCAGTGCTTCCTCAGAGAGGTGCTGTTCCCTCGGGATTCACACAAAGAAAGAAAGAAAAAAAACCTTTTCCACTATTGGTTGAACATGACAGGGCTGCCAACTTTCACCCACTGACTGTGAGATACACCAAAATGGCTTAGATCCCCCACTCATGCTCTTTGCCTCTTGTACATGCAGAGAATTGCAAAATATAGGGGACTGCGGTATTTTATTTGAAAAGAACATATAACTATGTTCCCATTGAATGTAAACACATTCGTCTTGTCCTGTTAAATAACACTAGCAACACACTTTGCCGATTGTCATATGAGCAAGCAAATGTTTAAAATAATTACATATTTTGTTTTTGTGGCAATTCATTTATTTGATATTAAATAAGTGGTAAAAAAAATATACAGGGAATTAATGTTGATTATTTTGAATAAAATGACAGTATTTTTTGAATCTGTAACCCACTGACATAAGATGTAAACACGTCTCTTCAAAGCAAGGTACAGTGTGCATTACTCCTGTTTCCAGGAGGGTCATGTGCATCTTTAGTGCATTTTTCGACGAAGGTGTTGTCGTTCCCTGTAAAGTAATGATGAAGGGCGGTGGGAGATTAGTTCTTTGAAGGGCTGGAGACATGCTTCCCCCTCAAGATAAAACACACAGGCTCTAAAATTATTATTTGTTGCATGGTTCTGCAGTTGTGTTAGATCTTAAAGAGATTTTAAGAGCTTCAAAATACCTTCATCTAGTGAGTATGATTTGATTTTACAAGGATATGGTTGCTTATCGTGTACATCTTCAATCCTGCACATATTTAATTCTGTGTAGCTTGCACCTCGCTGCTCATTCTGCCTTTTTTTGAATTAATAATTCTACCTTCCCTGGTCTCGTGCTCGGGTTATGAATCAAAGGAGTCTGTATTTGAGAGTAAAAAAGGCCGATACCAAGCAACAATTTGTATAATTTTTAACTAATAGCCTTCATATCATGTCTTAATACTGTACATTTCCTCTCAGATATTACTGCATTTTGTACTGGTTATCATGTGTAGAAACACAAATATTTATTTTACACAGATTCTTGCTCATGTTTTCAGCTGTACCAGGTTTTTAGATTTGAGGATGAAGTGAGATTTCAACCCTGACAGAAGTACCACATTACCATTCAATTTTGGCAAAGTCCAACCATTAAAATGATTATGTAGGTTTATTATACAGAGTCAATTATTATGCAGCACCTGCTAAAGGAAGCAACATCACCTTCATGATTCATCAGTGATGTAAATAAATACCCCCTAAAATACGTGTTAGTCAATTTAAGTCTTTACTTCATTGATGGGACAAGTTAAAATGTTATTGAGTTGCGCCATTAATAAAATTGGCAAAATAAACAGTTCTCCTCTTTTCTGATGATTGTAGTGATGGACATATTCCAAATAAACAGTTCTCCTCTTTTCTGATGATTGTAGTGAAGGGCATATTCCAGTAGATGGCACTGGTGCTCTGTTAGTCGTGTCTAGATGTCTGATAGATAGATAGATAGATAGATAGATAGATAGATAGATAGACAGATAGATAGATAGATAGACAGATAGACAGATAGACAGATAGATAGATAGATAGATAGATAGATAGATAGATAGATAGATAGATAGATAGATAGATAGATAGAAAGATAGATAGATAGATAGATAGATAGATAGAAAGATAGATAGATAGATAGATAGATAGATAGATAGATAGATAGATAGATAGATAGATAGATAGATAGATAGATAGAAATACAGTTTACTCCCTTTTTAAACATCATTAACAGAAGAAAATGGCACTACACCAAAGATGTAGCCAGTGAATATGTAAAATGAAAAATAAATGATGCACACGGTATACAAAATAAAAAATATCAAAAGCTCTCACTCTTCATGTTGTCAACACATTCGATTGTAAATGACCAAGGACATGATGTCACTTCTGGCTGCTATCTTTTTACAAGGATCCTGAAAATGTCGTCACACGGCGGTAAGTGTCAAACTATAACTGAGTTGTTTTATGTCTCGTATTTAAAAAGAGATGCCCACTGTGAGCTCTGACTCCAGCAGCTATGATAACTGACTTGGCTTAGTTGTGACGTTAACTTAGCGATCGTTACATTCACAGTTACAAATGTGCAGAGAAGTCAATTTACTAATGTTTTTAAATCTCTTAACTCAAACTGTAGGTAATGATCATTTTGTCCCCAACTAGCGTCAATAACATAACGCTGAATAACAAAAGTACTGCTTATGGGCGTTTCTGGTTACATTTTGCCACACAGTTAACTTCAACCAATTTTACGTTAACTTAAGGGGGATGACGTTCAATATATGAAGGACTGAGTGCACTTTTGAACCTGCACTGTTGTGGTTTTTGTCTTGCAGGTTTGTTAAAAAGGTATAAAAAATGTGAAGCTTTTCAATTGAATAATGTGTTCAAGAAACCTGAGTGGAGTAAAACACTGCATGGCTTGGGTAGAAAGACAGTCTTGCCATGAGCATTGAATTATATTGTTGGAACTTATGACGATGATTGAATCTCCAGTCATTCCCTAATATAGTTTCCACAGAGAGGACTATTTAATGCCAATATGTTGATCGTAAATCGACCATATTCTCAGAGAGGATTAGATGTTGAACTTGAATTGTTCCCCTGGATGCAATGTCTTTGCCATTTAACACTTATCTAACATGCTAGCATACTGCCTTCTAATATGGCTGCTACATTCTAGTTTGAAACCTTTTCATCGCAAGAGGATGTACTTTCACCTAAATGTACGGCTTGCATTCTATCTTGCTGCCTCTAAAATTAGCTTCATGTAAATTCTGAACACATTTGAAACACTTTGCACGAGCCTCGTCCTTTACACGCAACTCATTTCTTTTCACCTGCCAGTGAGGGGGTGAGTCAATGATGCCCCCCACCCCCCAGACCCCACCCCCTCCTTGTAAGCACTTTAATAAAGTAATGCAGTGACAAGGACATGGTCCCTCACTGGCTTCTCACCAGTAAACACAGCCAAAGCTGGCCAACTGTCCAAAAGTGAAATATATATTTGCTTTGCGGTAATAAACAAAGACGAGACGATAATGCTCACATTTATTTTTACATTGACAATAAACATGTCAAGAGCCGGTACCCGCAAATGTTTGACATTTTGCTGAAAAAAGCGACTCAAACTTTTGATTACCAAAATCATTTTCTGATGAAGGACTTATTGATTAATTGAATTTCAGCTGTTATGGTAAGGATTACCCACAAGCATCTCTCTGTGATCTGGAGAGGCATTAGTAACATGGCAGTGCTGCTCTAATCTGAAACTCAGTATTGGCTTTCAGTATTTCATACACCATTTAAGCTTGAATCCGTGTATGTGAGTAAGACAGGGTGTTCAGCTGCATGCCCCCTTTACTTTTATCTTAATAGGCTAATTAAATGATGGTGAGTGGAGCAGTAAGTTGGTTTTATTATTATAAACTAATGCATCAGATATAGTGTGTAATTAACTTTAAGAGCTTCACAGACCTTTTTAAATTACACAACATTTGAGAATTTGTAAAATGAGATGAAATTAGAAAAGTGACATTCATTATTTTTGATTCATTTTAGGATTATTCTTTCAAGTACAGTACGTGATTAGCCATTCTATTTTAGTAACAGTAATGAGAAATGCAGTTCCCAGAGCAATGTCTTGAGTGTGCCAATGTTTTACTGACCAACGGTCCCGAGGTTTGAAATAATCGATTCAATTTACAGTGACATGAGACAGAACGCCAGCAAATCCTCTCATTGGAGAAATTGTGGACCAATTATAGTTGAGGTTTTTACTGGATATGTGACTGTAAAGATGAGTCCATTTTAATTGTAAGTGACGTGGGTGAGAAAAACGACAACATGCATTTGTAACAGCCGACATTAGAACGCAGGGTTTCATTTGTCTTAATCTTACTATGCTGGGAAAAGAATATTCTGAACAATCAGTCGTAATCTGTTATTTTATGAGGCTCTTTGTTACTGGCTTTAATTTATGTGAGTCCAGAATATGCTGTGATTTAATGAATCCTCATTTAATGAATGTAAACTGAACACCTTTATGTCTGTGGAGGTAAACACATTTTGCCGTTTTATCGCAGCTCTAAATGTCACATCCATTTTTTCAGCTGCCAGGAAAGACGTCATACTCTTCTAGATTACCATAACGCTGTGATCCTAGTCTACCAAACATACCACACACTGGTCTGATATATGTTGCCATTATTGTGCTGTGGTGCAGGTCACAGCAGAATTTGGTCCATTCAAAAAAAACAAAAAAAAACAAAATCCATAATGTTGACAGATGTGTGGTCAGGAGGCCACTAGGGGGAACCCAATCCATCATCATGTGGCATAATTCACTGCAGTCTACTTTAAGATGGGGGTGCAGTGTAAGATGGTGAGCTGGTATCTTGCAGGGGTGTTAATCTGTAACAGTTTGGAGTATTTTTGTATTTTGCTCTTCTTTATTTTAAATGTTTTAAATATTGATATTTAAAATTATTATATATTAATATTACAAATATGATCTCACTTTCAAAATAGAAATTTGTAATGTATGTTTGAGAATAACCCTAGAAGTCTTCTCTTTAAAATAGTATCTCAGTTTTCCCATCGTTTTTTTGCGAGCTTGCTGTGAGATGATTGAAGTCACCATATTTTAGCACACAGTCCTTTGATCATATTCCAGGCAATCTGTTACTCTGCAAATAAAAGCATGGTGAAGTCATGGCCTGGCTTCATCCTTGTAACGTCTTTATCATATAACTGAGGGTGAAGCATTCAAATTTTCTTTTGCTGAATCTACAAAGTCACAGATAAGGTCTGTGTGCGTCTCATGATGGATGTGTTTAGGGAGGTTTCGGTATACACCAGACACTGCTGAGACTGACAGTGAGCAGATGAGGGAGGATAGAAATAGACAATTCATTGGTCCGGCCGCTCTTGAGATGCCGCTCTGCATGGAAGCGTAACAATAACCTTGACAGAAAAGGACTGGACACGGTGCAAGGAAACAGCCAACATTCTGTGTTACTGCTTGAAGATAAATAATTAAGAAAAAGTATGAAATACTTAAAAGCTACAGAGCTGTTTCTCTAAGAAAATTGGACATTGTAATCCACTGTTGGTTTGGCTCATTCCCCTTTGCGCTGATATTGCTCACAACAGGGCTGTCTGGTGATTGTGTTACTCTGCATGACGTCAAGGTCTGCAGCACCCAGCTGTACAGGTGCAGACCTGTCCTGCCCATGACTTTGTTGTTGATTTACTCCCTTTTGTTCCCAGAACAGCCAGTGCCTTAAACCTTAATGCAATATTTACGATCACAGTGTCGGGGACTTTCTTCCAACTGCACACATTTGGGGTAATAGAGCTACTGAACCCACCTGCAACAAAGCGAGTTATGAATTTGGCCACATTCACACTAACCACTGAAACTCGATGATGTTACAACGCGTGACGTCTAACCCTGCGTTGTAACGTATTAGCTGAAATATTGAATGTGATGTTTTGGTGATCGATTATTCGTTTCACAAAATCAATTGTTTTTGCAGGAGAAAACGTTTGCTTGCTCCACTGAGCCCTGCCTGCTTCAAGCCAGCAAGAACAGCTATGCAATAACCCAAACTGTCCAACCGTGGGAAGAACATTGTGGGTTCATGTAGGACTTCATCATTCATAGTAAGACACTGCATTGATTGAGTGCTGGAATTCACTTTAGCGTCACTAGATTTGATTTATTTGTCATTCATTTTTCCTTTTTTTTCCTCCCCTGCTTTTAAACACAAGTTTAGGTTTTATCGTTTCAGGCTTCGACTTGACTTTTGTGGTGAAAAGCCAAGTAACAGACACTGAGCTTTTGTCTCTACCCTTCTGATTTAATCTAGCACCTGTTTGCTATGCAAAGCCTCAAGAAGGGCTCTTTGATATAGGGTGCGTGTGTGTGTGTGTGTGTGTGTGTGTGTGTGTGTCCAACACTCTGATGCAAAATCTTATGCTGTCGCATTGATGCACTGACTAATCTGTGCTCCGAGGGTGGCCACGAGTATTTGATTTTGCTTATTCATTTCCTAAAATAGTGTAGAATAGCTATATGGGTAATTTGAAACAGGATTACACTCTCGTCTGTTCCAGCTGTTTGTTAGTCAGACCATGACCTGAAAAGGAATAAATAATAAATCACAGAGCTACTGAAGGCTTAAAACCAAAGGTTTGTCTGAATGCAACACATTTAGTATCTTTTTACAATGTATGAAGATGCATATATATTTTATTACATATAGTTATTTGAATCCTTGATTAAAAGATGAATCTCTGATTAGATGAAGTGGGTTTGAGGAGAGTAGTCAGCAGTTACAAGTGCTCTTGTAGCTGCGTTTATATAACTCAGGGCTTGACATTAACGGTTGCCTATTTGCCCCAAAAAGGTTAAATGTTTAAAGTAAATGTGGCGATTGGGCAACTAAAGCATCACAGCTACTTGCCCTCAGGTCATGTTTCAAGCTTAAAAATAAATTCTTCACAAAATTCCACAGTTTGTTAAAACTATTCAGCGGTATAGTCGACCACAACAAGGACGCTAGTACAAGAATATTTAAAAAAGGGAGGGACAATGGGATTTGGTAGATATTTTTTTCAGACTACATTTCATCTTGTAAATGTTCTCATTCGGATATAAGACAATGGCTTTTATGTAGGACTATGCTGCTTGTTGGGCCAGCACTGAAAATCAAAAATACAGGCAGGTCTAGGAGCATAAAAGATGTCATTATTTCCACTCCCTTTACCTTGGCCAGTTTGAGTGTGCCTGAAGTCTGGTCAAACAGAAACTATTTTGTTTGATGTGAATCCAGCCCTGTAAGTGGATACGTGCTGTATCCAAAATCCACAACCGAAGACTGAAGGCAAATATCTCGTCGTGTCTTGTACTTTGGTTGTACTTTGTACTCGGATTCTGACTGAAACTTCATCACAAGGCCCCTTCAGGCTACTGATAGTCAATAGGCCTCTGTGCCATGTGTGATGTTATGCTGCAGGCCTAATTCTCTGCTTTGATAAGGCATTCAGTTACTACAGAATATATCAGTTTCAGTTTTTGACGTGTAGATCCAAAGTAAAATCCCCTTTTTTCTTTTGATGGTCATTGTTTTTCAGCCTCAGTCTTCTTATACTGTGGTCATTTGTCATGGGGGGGGGGGGGGGGGGGGATAGTGAAATTTTTGGTTACTTTAGCTTTACCGGTGAAATGTCACAGCAGTCTTTTAACGTCATAGCCCAAGGACACGAGAATAAAAGGCCATTAGATTGAACACATGCACAATGTTCAGCACTTTGATATTTGAGTTTTGATGCAGGCTCCACCTGTGATTGACCCATTCATATGAGATTGCTGTCCCAAGTTAATCCCTTATTATTCCTGTTTATAAACTACTGGGTCTGCAAGTAGTTCCCTACACACGACATCAATCATCAAGATGCAAAGAGTGACATCACTGCTTGGTTTTCAAGTATCGGTCTTAGTTTTCGGTGCACGACTTGCTCTCTCTTTTTTGCTCAATCGGTGCAATGTCTTTCTTTTTTTCTGTTCATTTTAGATGACTCAGACTGGCAGTTAAAGTATTTTAAATATCTGTAATATTAAATTAAAGCAAAGCCTGTTTGGATGATGCACATTGACTCACTCACATTGACTGCCAGCTGGTTTAACCTGCGTCATCGTGTTGGCTGGAAAAAAAGTCATGTCTAGTTGCCTCCAGGTACTCAGCCTTTTGGATTTATAGAGAACTTTATTTAAATGTAATTGTAACTGTAACTGCTTAATTGTAACTGCTTTTCTTGTAAAGGCAACACAGTTGTCATTTTAATTTAACCCCGATCGGATGATGCAGCTCGATCCGTGCATGGTCTGTGTTGAACAGCAGCATTAATGAGCTTGACTGCCATTACAGTGATTGATGCAACTTTATCAAAGCTTTCGAACTGCACCCTCTTCTTACACAACGACTTGTCAAGTTGTACCAAGACATGAAAACAAATTGCTCAGATCAGGTACAACAATTGTGGCTATGTGGCATTCCCATTTATGACTTGATACTAGAAATACCCTATGTGGTGTGAAATTGTTTCCAGTCTTTGCAGTGACTCTACAGCAGCTACTTGTAGAGAAATGATGACAGACGGCATCCAGGACAGGACAGTAGAGCAGATACTCTATGTAAATAGACTAGATGTACCAGATGTGTGTGTGTGTGCCCTTTTCAATACTCAAAAATTAGCACTGAATTCAACTTTTTTTGTTTTAAATCTTTTTTTTAAAGTACCCGAAACACAAAAAAAGAGAAAGAAATGGCCCCATGTCAAGTCACGTCTAAAGGACTTGACATGGACTAGCTCTCTAAAGACTTGAGACTTGGTTAAAAAAACAGCTCTGTTGTGTAGTGTGTTAGTTAGATTACATTATATTAAAAGTTATAAGAAATATTTTAACCTTGAGAAAATGGAATTGGCTTATGGATCTAGGGATGAGTGTGCTTGTGTGAATGTGTAATTGTGCTGTACTGCGGCAGCATCATTGGACCTGTAGGGCTGAGTGAGAGTGTGGTGCCAAAAAAACAAAAAGGAGTCCTCTGAAATCATCTCTGCAGGCTCCTCCTGACAGTCGTCAGAAGTAATCCTTGCAGGTTGAGTCCTGTGTTGTCAAAACATATCTTTTCAAAGGATGCATCATAGAGTGATTTTAGTAAACGGCGGACGTAATATGCACATGGGGCGTTAATATCACAAGGGCCTTCAACGACAGATGGTCAGAAACAAGAGTGACCAGGCTAGATCTCAGCATGCACCGGCTCAGAGCTTCTACTGTCTCTGTGTCAAATACTGTCGCATTCATGTGATGAGGCGTATTCAGACTGGGCTATTTCTAGCTCAGTATCTCACTCTTATTATTTTTACATGCTTGCACCCGAGATCTCCAGTAGGCTTGACAGGATTTAATAGTGTTGACATTACTGCAGTTACTAAATATAAGAGCATCTTCATTTGTTGTGTACATTAGAACTGAAACAACTGGCAGCTATTTTGAGAAGCAGTTATTTTTCAAGCATGCTGCCACATAATCAATGGTTCCAGGTCTAAGCTGTGAGGATTATCTTTGGTTTTGGACTGTTGGTCATTCAAAAGAAGCGATTTAATGTTGCCAGGAAATGGGCTGGGTTTTTCCAACTCTCTTCTGACATTTTATTCACCTTTTCTCATTCTTCCGGTTTAGCGCTAGTAGCTGTTGATGCTCGTCCATTTGTTTTCTCCTTGTGAAAACATTGTCAGCGATGATGTATCTCTGCGTGGTTGTATTGGATGCTGAGCTTGCTTTTAACCTGTGTTACCTCTCAACTCTGTTCCAGAAGTATGAACAACCTGTTTGTCTGTGAGTGAGTGCACTATATTTTCAAACCGACGAAGAGGTTAGACTCAAGCCATGCGGTGCTTTTTGCTGCTCCATCTCAGCATAAATGCAAAGAAAAAGGTGCAGTCTGTTTTCTGGAGCTGCACTCAAATGAATATATCTGTATGTTAGCATTGCTGAACAGATCTGACATCCGTTGGATTAATCTATCCACCATTCAGGTGCGTCTTAGTTCTACAGACTAAGCCACTGTAATTAATTGCATGATTCATGTTTGCTGTCTGAACTCATAATCTAGGGCTCTTTCACTGTCTTAGGTCTGCGTACACTGACTGCTGGTTTCCATGGCAGTGTTGATGCCCTTGGCGAGATCATGCAATGTTCAGCTGATAGATATTCTAAAACTGAGACTTCAGAAATCATGTACACATTGTGATCATAAGGAACTCAGAGGTGGTCTCTCTGGTGTCTCTGGTGGCGATCCTGTAAAGACAATATGTAGATTAAACTGTATTTACGATATGAATACATTTGTATTGCTTACATCAGTAAAGATCAGCTTGTAAATCTCCCTGTTGCTGAACTGACTCATTGACTACTGAGTCCTGAAATCACACTTCTATGGCAATTCTATTTCTGTCTGCACACTAATTTATCCTGGAGCTGCATGTACAACCAGATGCTGATCACTGGGTTAACACCATCGATAGTCGAGCACATTATCCAGTGCACATGTCTGACCTCCGGTATCATGTGCCCAAAAAAACCTGTCCATTGTACTACATCAACTCTGTTCAGCACGCACCAACCAATCAAATTCCCCGTAGCTGGCTGCGTGATTCTTCATTAATTAGAATGGCAGGATCAATGCCAAGTGATCAGGCAAAACCCTGTTCATCTGTTGGAAAATGTGTTACAATCACATCCCGAGTATTGACCCGGTATCCAAGCTAGCCTGGAAGCTACGAGTGAACTTAGTATGTTGCAGTTCTCCATGGGAGAAGACGGGGATGACGTGGTTAAAGCGGTGGAAGTATGAAGGGGGTGGTGAGTCGAGTATACGTTAGCACTTTACTCGCTGACGTTAGCACCACTATGCTATGCTAGACATTGAAGGTAATCTGAATGCATACACATGCTGCTTTCACTTTTTAATGATGTAACAGTGACTCAAGACCTACACAGTGTTTTTAATTCATTTCATTGTCTTGTGTCTCGATGGCCAGGTGATGTGGTGGTTCACTTTTACGTTGTAATCTGTAGTCTTTAGCTTCTATCTTTTATCTTTCTGTTTTTGCTTTGACACAGTTGGATATGTGCAGGTGTAGAGAAATGAAGAGTTCAACCCTGACTGAGTCATCTGATTCTAGGTCTAAATGGGTCCTGTGCCTTGGCAACCGTCTGTAATTGTCATGTAATTCTTAACCCTTTCTATGTCACTGATGGAGTATTTCCTCCTTGTTCCCTGTCGTCTGGAGGTCTTGGCTGCTGCTCGTACTCAGGGGGATTTAAACTGTTGTTGTGGTTCCATGCTGTCCGTGGTGTGATGTGAGCAGTTGTCACATAGCTTTGCACCCTTTGAGGGGATTGCCACGCGACCCAGCAGCAGGCAGACATCCTCTGATCTGGTCTGTTTCTGGGCTGAGCTAAGTTTAGAGGCCTACAGAGAGGAGTGACCTGAGGATTTCAGGGCGAGGCACAGAAATGGAGGCCTCAACTGCTGCTGTATCTGCTGTGCCCTGTATGCTCTGGTCAGTGTATTATTAGGCCTGGCATGAGACTAAAGTTTGCACACACTTCATAATTCAACTTAGTGTCTGGCTTAACCTCAGTAAATTTAGCACTACTGTAAGTCTGTATGCGCCCTTCAAAAAAAAGTAAACAGTCAAACTTCAGGAAGGTTTATGGAATCTGTGAAGATGTTTGTCAATTTCACACGTTCACAAAATGAGGTGTATATGTATTCAATGTCAACTTTTTTTTTTTGAGTAGCAATTGTGTGGCAATAGTTCTAAAGCTTTCTTTTATTTCATGAATGAACCGGAATAGGGCATAGTTTCTAAATCTGTTTCTAAATCCTCTAGAATGACTGTCACGTACTACATGGAGCTATTTTCAGTCCCTGTGCTTGCCATGCAGTAATAGGAGGAAAATATCTCATCAGTCATCCTCATGATGCATCAGAATCACATCTTTCTAGTCCCGTTGGAGTCCAGTGCGAAGGGGAGAGTAAAAACTATGGTGTCAGTGACAAATATTCAATTCAGAAAATAAAGCAAATGACCATTCCTTCAGCATTTTTCCATTAGTGAACACTAATGATCATTTTGTTACAGATCAAAACATGTCAAAGCATTAAGAAACTATGCGTAGTGACAATACAATGTACAATTCAGCTTTGGGTTGTTGGTAAAACTCCATGACAAGGCTTTAATACAACAATACATAATACATACTCAACCTGCTGATGATCATCATACAATGTTGTTTTATGCATTCTGTTAAACTATATCGAGTGTTCTCTCTTATACTACTAGTTATTATAAATAAGTCTATATTTTGTAGTTTTAAGAGGTTTTATTGTAACTCCTCAAATTGTTGACTTGTCAGCCAAAACATACGTCTCAGCAGAATCAAGCAATGTGAAACGTCAACAACAAACCTCATTTTCCCTCAAATGCAAATCCCACCGAAGCTAACGAGACTGAAGTATGTGCTTGTGCCTGCACCACTGTTGGCATGCTTCATATGCTAAATACTTCATGAAATGATTCAGGGTAGACTGATGATGAAGACACTCTCAGGCCTACTGAAGCCCTCTGCACAGTCCTACATCTCTCTGCTGCTTCTATGGCCTCCTGTATTATTATTATTATGTCAGACGTCTGATTGTACCTCCTTAAGGCTGAGTGTATTCCTCAACTCGTTATTAAAAAATGGATCACTGGGGTTTAATATGAAGAAGTTAGACAGGTCCGTTGACCATTGCAACATGGCCGTAATTTAGTTTTTTTGTTGACAATTGTAAACATCTATACTGTTCTTATGTGGATATAAGCGATGTGATATGATAAATGCATGAACCTGAGTATAAGATTTAATGATATAGAACTTATTGCTGTATTTAATCATATGCAACTTTACCTAACTGTGAAAATTGTTGCCTTCAGTTGATCAGCTAACTGCGTTAGAGGTGCAGCAGTGAACTGGAAGCCCATTGCAAGACTTAAATTGAGCAAATGAGCATCCCATTTGCTCATTTTAAGATCTACGATATTTTTTTCAGACGCATGCTCATCTTCACCTGTCTGCCCCACTTCTAATTGGTGTAAATCCAATAAAAAATAGCAAATCAACCGTCTCAATTTCAAGTTGAAGATCACAGGGAGCACTGATCAACACCTGGAAAGATTGCTCATGATATACCTGCTTTTTAAGTAGAAGCCCTCTAATTAACATTTCTCAAATGGTTGGCTGAGACAGAGACAGGAGAACAGAACATTGTGTAGTTTATGAAGGAGCCTATCACTGAGAAGAGCAGGGGAAGGGTAGGCTCAAATGCACTGGAACTTGTACTCCACTCAGTCACATGGCTTCCGTCTAAATTTCTGCATCTTCTTTTTCCAAACCCATAGACTCGGTGATCTGTTTGATGTTGCCCGGTTCAACCTTGCCAAGGGGGCCGGAGCTTTCTTCAGATCAAATCTAACAATGCCTATTGTGGTACGCCTGCTTTGTCAACTCCGTGTGGTGACAAGATGAGTGTTTCTTGGGGGGACGAGAGCAGGACGTGAATAGAGAGGTGAAACATAATCGCTGCGTTGCCGAGGTAACGCAGAACACGATACTGCAGTGAGAGTCGGCAAACAAGGTGGCTGGTCAGGCGCCGCTGTAACAGAAAGAGCCCAAAGTGGTTACCTGTAGCCTCTCGGATCAGCAGCAGATGGGACGGATCTCAAAACCGTGTCAGCGTTTTCCAGAGCAGCGTCACAGCTATTTTCAGTTCCGTTAATCCATATATGGGCGGAAGGAAATACTTTGCATTGTACAGTCAGACTTTCTACACATTGATCTGAATATTTTCTGAACAAACTCTTTCCGTCTTCAAATTACCATCGGCCCAAAGTGTCGTTTCTTCTCTCAGCCCTCCATCCTCTGAAACACCTGTTTCAACTGCTGACCAAAGAGAACCACATTCGGAAATGAGAACACGAGTGGCACCCGTCATTAACCCCGGCCCTCTCGCAGGGCAAGAGAAAAAAAAGCCCTCATGTTTAAAGATTGCTGTCTTCAGTTAGCCTTACTCAAGCACGTGGTCAAATGCCAAAGAGCTGCATGATGGGATCTCATGAATGTTCCACATTGCACAGAGCTTTATCTGAGCAGCCGTACCAGAGGCCCTGGAGAAGGGTGCCACGGGCGGAGCTTTGTTATCTTTCAGCCGTAAGCGCTGTGTGCTGGGGATTAAGATCACTACCCCAAGACAAAGTAATAAGATGCAACTGCTGCTCTTCATCTTTTTACCGAACAGCGGGCATCCTCACAGACTGCCCTTCTATGAATGAGATGGAGGTCAGAAATAAACTTCCATTAAAGGCTCATATCTTTCATACAAATGATCCTCGATAATGCAAAAGGATTTTTAAGTACTGCCAGTTCCCACTAAGAATCAAACCTCCACTTGACCCACTTGCCCCTTTGTAAAACTTTTGTAAGCTGTGGCGTGTAGTGATGTGCACATGAATGAGGTCAGACTGGACAAGAGAGACGAGATGTTTACAGTATAGAAAAGCTTGTTTATTCACAGAGGCCAGTGGAGTAGCTCTTTTCAGAAAACAAATGTTGAAGCCATCTCCTGATGGTGTATGTGTATATGGTTTGACATACAGTAGGTCATGTTTTTATGTTTTTAATTGACTAAAGCCAGAGTTGAATGATGACTGAAATCATCTGTTAAGACAGCTAACATGTATTACCAATGGTGAGCCCATTAGGGTCTGAAGCCAATTTGTCGAATGTTTTTTGTCTTCATTGTTACATTTATTTTTTGTCTTTACTTTAACATTTTTGCTATGAACAAATACCGATGTTATATGAGAGCATTCATTGATATCTTATCTGTTGGTGCAGCCTAATCTCTCAGGAATACGTGAAATGAACACGACTCTCATAACAGAGCGTTACCTGGTGGTGGCACATGTTCAAATGATGTGCTGGCACCACAGAAACTGTGCCAAATGTAGGCTTGATGTTGCTACAAAATGTCCCTTCAACATCCTCTGTACTGCATGTGACACAGAGCTATGAGTGTTTGTCATGATTTGGTTAATTATCCCTGCCGAGGACAACAGCCAATCACCTTCGACCTTTTCATTTCAGAAGTAGTCTCTCGAGCCCACGTAGGGGGGAAGGGAACGAGGATGCCGTAGCTAAGTGTGATCAATCAACAGCATGTGTTACAGTTGACCAACTCGTCCTGCATGTGTGGAATTTGAATAATTCATTGACACCCAACCCTTCAGGGGATATTTTTTAAATTGGATTCTGAAAATAGATGATTCTGCGACTATGTCAGGTTATATACATTTTAATATAAGTTGTAAACAAAATCATAATTTTGTTAATTTTGTGTTTTCTTTTAAATACCTCCAAACTATTTTTTTATGATTAATTATGAGTATATAAATATTAGTGCTACAGCAGTGTTAAAAGAAGTTTGGCCTTTGAGATTTAAATTTTCAATCAGCATTTGCATTGCTAGTAGAAGCTGCAGATTGAATACATACATTATATACACATCCTAAATATATTTCACGGAGCTTTTGTCAGACACAAGGAACATGTTGTAATGGGAACATCAGTCAAAGTGTTTTATTACCACATCTGTGCTTTTTTTTATCTGATACTCATAAGTGGTTTGTCGGAATTCAACATCCGGTCGTGAAGCATATTTTCAACAATTTGTATTTGAAACCGCAGAAATGTCTTTTTGTGTTCTTTCAGAGCACCACGGTCTCATGTCGAGGTCACTCCCATGTCTCTCAATAGGCTACTTTCATTGTATTGTTTTCCTTCATGCCATGCAGTGCTTGAATCTATTTGCAACAGTGAGACAGAGCAGCTTGTTGGGAAAGTAGAATGATAGTCTGTGTGCTGCAGCAATAATATTTCAAGGCTGTTGTCCCCTGCGGTCAACAGGGGTTCAGCCAATTTGTGTTGGCAAAGGTCAGATCCATCTGGAGTGATGTTTACATTCTGGGGTATCCTCCTTCCTCAGGCGTCCATCCGATGAATAGTGTCACACACACTGGAAGTCACACAGCCTTGTCCGAGTACAGTGCGCATTCCAGCCAACCTACAATACTCGGTATGTGGGGAATTTTGTACGCTCCATTTTAAAATGAGAGGGAGACGGACAAAAGAGCAGTTGCATTGATTTTGCTGGTTCACTGTCACCCTCATTAGGGTCTTTGCTGCACATGCAGTGCTCCTTTATTTTCTCCTGCTGTTTGGGTGTGTTGTGACTGAGATGATATTGTTACTGTTTTTCGCGAAGGTCACATCTGCAAGTTGTAATGGTGGATCTCTTTGTAGAGTTTTCTGGTCTTTGATCGAGTAAAACAACACTTGTTTTACTATTTACATTCATTATTTTCTCAAACACATTAAATGTTGCCACTCAACTTTTTTTTACAGCTTTCTTTTGCGTGGGTATTGTACACGGAGTAGAGATTGCAGATGTGAGTCGTCCATGGACATCAGGGTCAGGTTCGCTGGCCTTCAGGCCTTGAATTAAAGGTCTCTGTGGTCTGTCATTGCTGCCTTTCAGGGCAAGACATGCTGTGACAACCGTCGCTGTTCAAACTCACGCTAACCCTTCACTTTGTTGTCTTGTTTTACACATATTTACATATTTATCTTGATCGGTCATCTTTAGTCAGAGTCTGGACTGGACGGTCACCACATCCCTGCCGAGCTGCAAGTTCATCACGGTTGAAGGATATGCAATACGGCAAGGTGTTCCTGATTTTGAGTTTGTTCGTGATCGCTTGTCAATAGTCTGCTTTTTAAAGTCATCCTTTTTATAAAATGACTTGTTATTTTTATTCAAAGTTTTAAAAGCATACCCAACTGAGTAGATTCATGTAAAAGCCCTTATATGAGTGAATTCATCGTTAAAACATGACCAGTGTACCAGATCTGGTCTTCATCAGAGTCTGCTTACCTGTTGTCGGTCTTAAACTGGACCAACAGTAGAAAACTGATACTTTGGCAGGTTTACAGAACAATACAGATGAGTTGGATTCTCTTCATCATTTATTATGACGTTTGCTTGGACACATCAGTTGCTGGCTATGAACAACAGATCTTCATCTTTGTGTGGGTTGTTTATCTAATGGCGTGTGCAAATTGTCTGGGTTGACACACAGATTCAGAGAACACAGCTGCAGTCCATTTACACAATGCGTTATGGTCTGTTTACTTCATCTATCAACTGCTGTGCCACTGAATACATAATACATTGCAGATGGAATAATTATCATTATTAGTAGTAATAGGGAAAACAACAAGTTGGGTTTGAACCTTACAAAAATATGTATGCCTTAGTGTGTTTAATCCCAGCCACTTGGTCAATTTGTCTTTCTTATGTTAGTATCTCATCATTTTGACTTTCTATCTCATAACTTCGACTTTCTATCTGAGAATCCTGACTTTGTATCATAGTTAGGACTTTCTATCTCATAATTTCGACTTTCTATCTCATAATTTTGGCTACGGGAATATTTTTTTATCAAGTCTAACTTTACATTTTTTTAGTTTTTTAGTTTTTCTTTTTTTTTAGCTGGCGGATTCGTGGGCCACATAAAATGACGTGGCGGGCCTTGAGTTTGAGACCCCTGATTTAGATCATGTGGTTCTGCCCAACCATTGTGGTGAGTATTGTAGTCCATGGAGGTGGTCTGTGGTGCGTCAGCGTGTAGGTGCTTAACAGCTGACCACTGGGAAAAGGCGACTGTTACATCCGTCCCATGATGGTCGGACTCCGCCTCCCAGATGTGCTCAAAGCATCGGCATAGCCACTCAGCAGTTTTTGACAGATTTGTTGTGACAGCTAAGTTTAAATATAATCATTGTCCCAACAACTTTACATATCCACTGAGAACTATACTGCAAGAGATCTCAGATGACCTTTTGCAGAGGTTGAATGCGTTTTGAGCAGTGGTAGGCAAGCACTTGTCACGCAATTGAATTACCACAAAGAAAACACATTGTGTGGGCTCTCATGCTCTATAGACACACACACACACACACACACACACACACAGCATGTGCCCCAAAGGGATAAGCCACATTGAAGTGTACATCACATTATATCCATTCTGACAACACACCCCAGTGATCATACACAATTAAGAGCAGTTGATCTAATTATTTCAAAAGGTCTGCCTCTAACCACTGAGGGCATTTTACAGTTACCAGGTCATAAATATTAAATTTGGATTTGTGCGTGCACTGAAAACAGCTCAGCGGTGACAGAGAGAGTGCGGCTACAAGGAGCACCTCCCTTTTCTCCGTCCACTCCTCTCCCACCCTTCCACAGAAGCAGCCCATGATGTAATGTTCCTGCTGCTGATAGAGCAACCCCCTCTCCTGCTTTTCTTTTTTTATATTTCATTCCCCTCCCCTTCCGATTTGCTGCTGCCACTGCTGCTCTCGCTGGTGGTGATAGTGGTTGTGGATGCGTGCGTGCGGTGCCGGTTCAGCTGCATCCCTGGGCATCTCTCGGGATCCCTGCAGAGCTCCTTTTCCTCTGCCACCACTCGACCGCTCCTACAGAGCACTGCAAGACATTGTCCTCTGCTGATAAAAGGTAATCTTTCTGGGTCATGACAAAAGAAATTCATTGTAAAAAAAGAAAGGATAAAGGGAGTGGAGAAGAGGAGAGAGAGAGAGAGAGTGAATGAGGGAGTGATAGGCAGTGATAGGCGGGAGGTTGACTGAGTGTCCAGTTGAGTAAATTGGTCTGGTCGCAGAAAGCTTCTTGTCGCCACGGTGCTGGATGCCATGGCAATTGCTCCCTCTGTGCATGTGCATGTACTGTGGTATGATGTTGGTTTCCATGGTAAAGATGACACGGATCCCATGCTGGCTCAGAGGTAATTCAGCGTGTTTCGTGGAAAGCTACAATTACATTTGGTTTCTCATCTCCTGTACATTTTTTTACGGGGGAAAACCGAAAGCTTTTTTTGT
Source organism: Melanostigma gelatinosum (assembly GCF_949748355.1). NCBI lineage: Eukaryota > Metazoa > Chordata > Actinopteri > Perciformes > Zoarcidae > Melanostigma > Melanostigma gelatinosum. The sequence goes on from NC_136634.1 coordinate 11,662,910, forward strand.
TAATACTCTTTTGAAAATAGCACGTCACTGTTGCACTTTTTTTGGTTATAAAGAAACAAACAATAGATTTCTTACTTCCTCAGAACATATGTCTCACTTTGATTCGTCTGCTCGACAAGAACTGGGCGTGTGCAATGACATTCATGTAGCGAGATGAACGATGCGGCGCGTGTTATCTGCATGCAGATTTCTGAGTGCTCCAGAAATTGAACAGTGATTTGCGGTGCTTTACGGAGATGCTCAGCCAAACACTTTCCCTTCTTCGTGATTGTCTTTCAACGGGATGTGCAGTTCTAGCAAAGGACCACAGAGGGTTGGTTCTAAATATACAGTCGGTGATTTTTGAGGAGTTGTTTAGCCTTAACTCTTGCACTGTATGAGATGCTGACTTAATATTTCATGTCTCGTCTGCCCCACATGTAGATGGCCTTATAACTAATTTATCCTCAGGATTTTCCCCGTGTTCGAGTCATCACTCACTTCCACTTCCTTTTGTCGAATGCTCTCCATTCATCTCAGTGGGCCATGTCCCACAGTACATTATACGTTTAGCATTTCTCTTTTGTTGTAATCATGGAGATGAACTAATAAATCTCTAAATCACTATCTCATTAGCCCTTTGGGATTAGGATATATTCTGGAGAAGGCTCCCAGTTTGGATTAAGTCAAGAGAAACCATGTGGTACTTTTGGGGTTATTTTATGATTTCCCTGTAGGGAAGGGGTCATGTTTACAGTAAAGGTAATTGGTATTTGAGACTCAGCAGACACAGCATATTATCCCCGAGGTCATTACTCTTCTGCTGAAAATGGGTTGTCTACCCACAGCCTGAATGTAACTAATTGACAGCTGAAATGTAAAGCAAAGATATGTCATTTTCACTGAAAGACAATATCGTCACCTCACCACACTGTGATTAAGTGATGCAACTGCCAATTGGCTATGATTGTGTTTGTCTTTAAGCGCTTACCATCTCAGTAATCATTGATGTTAAATGTTGAATCTAAAATAATTGCAAACCGCTTCTTTTCTGGGTAAAGTGGTGAATCTGTTCTCTGATCAGCTTCGTTCTCTTTAAGTCCTGGTGGCTCTAAAACGTCCACTATATTGTCGAGAAATCGAATTCATTTTGTATATTCAATCAATATATATCGTTTTTTCCTGCAACGAACGATTATTTTCTTACGTGTTTAATAATTTAGTTTTTAGCACATCAGAAAACTGAAAAATGCCCACTGCCCTTTACAATGCCATTAATGCCTCATTTTGACTGATCAAAAGCCTAATTTACTCTATTGTAAGAGACTAAAAGCAGAAAATTCTCAAGTTTGAGTAGCTCGAACCAGCGAGTGTTTTTTACTTGTATAATAATTGAATATCAAAAACAGATGCTGATTTATTTACTGCCCACAGATTAAGCGATTAGAGTCGGATCCTTGCAGCTTTAACACATTTAATTCAGAAATTGTACACTGTCCAATGAAAACCACGTTCCTGCACCTTTTTATATACTGCTTTTAGTTTTAGAAACAACTTCTTGTCGTAAAAAAAATAAACATTAACAAACCCATTGGATTATCTAAAGAATGCACTGCCACAAAGCTGAAGACCGCTTTCTTGCCTCATGGAAAGTTGCCATTTTGGAGATACATGCTTTATAGGCCCTTTGCGATAGATGGATGAGATAGATAAGATGGATGATGTCGATAAAATAGATTAGAAGGATGGATAGATAGACAGATAGATAGACAGACAGACAGACATTAGCCTATGATATGAGCTTTGAGAATGTCATATCGACTTTGTTTCACTGGTGAATCCAATTTCTTGCCACTGGACCACAAACAATTGCTTGATTAATTCCCCACTCTGTTGCACAGATGATGACATGGTCGTTACTGTATGTGTGTGTGGGGGAGGGGGGGGGGACCTGAGGTAGGAAACGCTGGAAAGTTGAGCTGCTGCCATGGACATGGAGGGCCTCCTGAGGAGCATCCGAGCTGTTCTTCTTGCTCTGTCTGTTGAATTCATCGCCGACCTACTTGCTTTGGAGCTGAGCCATTGGCTCTGGTTTGTCAAATTGTTAATCCAATAAATAGCTTGGCAGTCAAAGCCACTTCAAACATATTTCTCATCAAAAAGATAAACACAGATTATGAAAGTATTGAGGGGAAAAAGCTGCCACGTCCAGAGCAAGCACCTGAAAGAGCGCATGGTGTGATAGGTCACGCTTCCAGCATGACATGATGATGTAGTAGACATGTGACTGGAATTACCGGGAACTGCAGCAACGGTTTCAGACTAGTGAGTAATGGATAGTATGGTGACATGAGAGAAAATGAGCATGTATGCAACAGTGTAATGAAAGGACCAGGGGTGAGTCATGTAGATGGCTGAAAAGCTCTCACACACACTCCCCAGGGATTGTTCATTGGCATCACCTCCCTGCCAGAGGGCACTCATCCCACAAACCCTCTCTGCTGGAGAGCTACCGTGTCAGGAGTGGTGGAGTAATGCCTTTGCTTGTGTCATGCCGTGCCATCACAGCTGCTTTTCTTTTCCACAAACAAACAACGCTTTGGAGGAAAAACCTCAACATCCCAAATATCAACACCAGATCATCTGAGAAGAGGGTGATTGATCATATGCTTGGTGTATTACACCACATCAGACATGCTGAACCAGTCACACTCGATGTCTAAATGAGTCACTCACCTCAATTGTGGGTCACGCTGCCACCTCAGCTGATACGTTTCCGGACAGCTTATTCACCTCAAATGCAAACAGGAAAGATTAGAAATGTAGCCTGTTTATTTGTGACAGTTCTGGGTCAACCATTACAAACGTATGCTGCGCATCCAAACCGGTTTCAAACCCCACACAAATTGATTTTTATTTCAGTGTAGATCCAGTGGTTTTAAAAGATGACAAACATGTCAGGCTGAATGTTGGTTACAATTGCTATAAAATGATGGACATGTGAGACATTTGATGGCACATTTATCAAACAAGTTTTGGGTTTGAGTCCAAGAAAGACGTGTGTGTTTGCCATGGACAAAGTGTGGAACATTGAATGTCAGTTATCAAAGTGGAAAAGGGCACCAAAAAAAGCTTGTTTTGAAGTATTTCTCCCTGTCATCAGAATCACTCGTGTCGTGTCGTTGCCCTTCTTTCCTACTAAAAAAGTATAGCAGAAAACGCTATAGGTTGCCTAGCCGTGGAAAGGCAAATGTGCATTTCCTTGCATGTTCCCCTCGATAATGTACAACTGCGAAGATAAAGGAAAAGAAGAGGGAGGATGTGAACTATGCTTTTGCCATTGGCCACATTTTTCTGTCACATGAATCACAAAAATGAGAGTGTCTCAACATGTTGAACAGTGCTGCGTTAAGGAGAACATTACTGCTGTAAAACTGTCTAGATGACGCAGTCAAACAGGGTAATGGCTGAACACAGAAGACATGGAGCTGAGAGTTCGGTGTCAGGGTTGTCTTCAGTGCTTCTGTCAGCCTTAGTGACTCTTAAGTAGCCAAGTGCTGCTATCTGGTGTGTTTCCATGAAGCTAATATGTGGAACACGAGGGCATATCGCAGATCTGCGATTCCTAAACTGTTATTCATTTGTATAGAATGACCTGTCGGCACTTCTGCCAGCTGTGTGTGAAACATCTTCATGAGAAACAATCAAACTTGCATTTTCATGTTGAAATGTTTCTGCGTTCATCAGGCTGGTGTCAGGGGTTCTTTTATACATTTCATTGATCATCATGTGTTTTATAGATCACCATCAATACTAAGAATATCCAAGCATACAAAACATTTTTATCAATTAAAGAAACAGCGACATCAACAAGGTCACAAACAATGAGATGGCCGGTCTGTTTGACCGGCCTGAGCCACGTGTCCCTTTCACGTTCTATGGATTGTTTACAAAAGGTCGTCTGCATGGTGGTCCAAGTCAACCAGAGGTGTGTTGCCAGTCCGATGTGGCACGGGATATCTGACTGACATAGGCTGTAAATAAGACGTCCGCTGAGTATCTTTCTTGTGGCAAAGTACGTCTCAGGTGACCGCAAGGAATCTTGACTCTGCTCAGATACACGGAGACGACGTTCAGAATCCCAACACCTCAAACTTGCCATCGCGTCTCCCTCTTTAGCAGTTGCTTGAAGTGTATAATTAGAATCTGCTATTTTAGAAACCGGCGTCCCCGTCTCAACACCCCGCTGTCTTACACCTCTCTCTCTACTTACACTGGAAACATTTTTGGAGAAGGCATGTGAAGTTACTTGGTGACGCTTCACTTTTAACAGGACTTTCTTTTAACACTTTGGTGTACAGTCATTGGAACATCATCAAGCATGCACGTCTGCTTTTTCTCTATGATGCCATTAGAATACATGTTCAACATTTAATAACGATAGTTTTGATAATATCAAGGCACAAGTACCAAATAAATCTCAGCTTTTTTTTGTAAATAAAACATAAAGAGCAGTATGTGAGCTGAATTTCCACTTTACAATTCATGAAACGGCCCCCTGTGAGACCGTTTCATCACTTCTGTTCACTTTCAATGTCACGGCCTGAAAAGAAATTTCCTTGCTAATGTTGCAAGTATTATTTTAGAACTACTTTATGGCCTATCTTTACACACCGGCTCTTATTTTCAACTTCGTATGCCTTTGATGTAGCCTGTAGTGCATTGCCTCGTTGTTGGATTTGTCATTGATAAAATACAAAAGCGTTTGTTGTATTTCATGCCAGCAGGGTGGCAGTGTTGCAACACTGGGGACATTTTTCACAGATGTATCATTTGATTCACCAAAAAAGGCCACTGTAGTGATGGTTATAGCCTTAAATATGAAGTGATCTAGCAAACTTACAGCATGCAGTAGGTATTGCAGTACGCTTATTGTTCATTGTATGTTGAAAAATGAATGAATTAATGAATAAACATTGTATGACATAACAGTGAATCATTTAAATTTTAGGGTACAAATGGTAGGAGTATGAGAAGAAAGGGTCCCATGTTGTACTTGGTTAGTGGCATATTCTCCTCGTAAAAGTTTTTTTTTAAACCTGATAGTTACAGTTCAGGTCTACTTATTTCTGAGCATTGTGATCTTGATCATTAAAGAAGTGAATGGTGTATGGATGGCCTCTGATAGCAGATTTGACGTTTTACGACGTGATTAATTTCGATTTTGTTAACTCCTCACTGATATTAAATGCACAGAAAGTGGTTCATTGATGACTGCGATTTGGGAGATTCAGATTCTTTTTTTCTGGTTGATTGAAGTTACTGGTAATTACAATCATTAAAGTCACTCTTTATATGGATGCAAGCAGCTGGCTGAGAGTCAAACATCTGCAGTCCATCACAAGGCAACCAACTCCCATGAGAGCTAAGAAAAAAAAGAGGCTGTACCTTCAGCGTGATTAGGACTTTGTCTCATTTAGTTTCTGGTCACATTGTAAATCCAGCCACGTCATGGTACGTTGCATAAATATTTTTCTTGAGTAACCTCAAAATGTTGCTTTTGCATTAGGTGGCAATGATTTCCCAATAGCAGACAGTCAGCAGTCTTGTGACCAGAAATTCACAAGATACATCTGAAAGTGTTGTTAAGTTTTATTTATTTAACCAAGATTTACATTTGCATTATTTTCATATAAGGACACTTGCTCTTTATTGCTCCTCTGCCATGAGCAGCGCTGCAATAGTCTCCTACTTGCACAGTGTAACATGTTCTCTAAAACGTAATAATATTTCCACTGCTTCCTAAAAATATAGGGGTGTAACGGTTCACAAAATTCACGGTTCGGTACGATACAGTGGAGCCACGGTTCGGTATGTTTCGGTACAGTAGAAAACTATAAATGCCAGAGAAATGTACTTGATTTTAAAATATATTTATTCATTGAGGAATATTTAAACTTGCACAATAGTGGTTAAAGTCAAAACGGAGTCACACTCATCCTGTAGAAGAGCACCTCACTTCGACTCCCTCATGTCTCCCTCCCTCCCCCTGACAGCGTGTGATGGGAGGAGCTCCGGTGTGTTGAGTGTCCAGAGGCTGGAGTACCAGACTGTGTCAGAGGGAGAGTGTGGACCTGCGGACTCAGAGCTGTCATCTACCAGACCTTTCAACTCTGCTGTTTCTGTGGATTTTTCTTCTGACACTTGCTGGAGGAGGAATCAGTCTGTCTGTGTCACCTAAAGGAAACCTTGTTTAGATCTAAAGGGGAGTTTTTGTTTTCTCGGCTGAGTGGGATTGAGTGTAAGTACTGCTGTTATAGAGACTACCCCTGTGTTCATTAACTGTGTGGTGCCGGGGCTTCATGAATCATTGATGTGAGAACGCTGCAGTGTTGGTTACCTATTGAAAATGTGCCGGGATAACCTGTCATATCCCTGTTAGAGAATTATTGAAAAACCTTTTATGACTAAGCCTGCGTGGGGTTTGTTGTTAGTTTCTCTCTTTAAAGGGAAAAGTGGGTGTGAGCAGACACAAAACAGTCCTCCGCCCTCTCCAGTAGGTCTTTATCGCAAGGTGATAGCAGGGCAAAGGCATCATTAAAAACCCAGTCTGAGTCCAGGCTTCTGTATATGGGTGTGTGTGTGTGTGTGTGTGTGTGTGTGTGTGTTGTGCTTGTATTTGTGGGTGATAATGTATGTGTAGGAGCAACCCTTGCATTTAGAGATGTTGGTCTTGGACTTGTTCTCTTTGGAAACACAGCTATTTACCTGGGTGTGTTCGTATTTGAAGGCTTGCTGGCTTGTGTCTGAGTGTCTCCAGTAATGCAGAAATAAGAAACAGAGGACGGTTCTGACTCTTTAAACTGAGGCACCACTCATCAGGAGTGAGCCTGTGACCGGGAGCGGTGCCTCTTTCCACAGATATAAGTTAGTGAATGTGGCAGCCAGTGCACACATACGCTTTCCCAGCCTGGAAACTTTGTGTGGATCCACAGCAGTGTGGAAAAGCTGATGGGCGAGAACAAGGACATGATTGTCCACACACATCTTTGGTGCGTGTGGTTGTGAAAGCTGAGAGCCAGCACAGTCAAATTGTTGGGGAGGTTTTTAGGGGTTCATGGTGTGATGCTGGCAGCCACCAGACAGAAGCATCAGGTGTTATTGTGTGAAATTCAAATCGCTCACCCACGCGCTGCTGTCAGCACAATCGAGGCCACTTTGTCAGATGTGTGGGTGGTGTTCATGGATAAAAAAGCATTCGTGGAAAAGTTTGTCAAAAGTCAATGAGGTCAATTTAAGATTTTTTTTTTTACTCGTCTTTATACTTTTGACTGCCAAGGGCCTTTTACTTGAAAAGCTCTCAAGCTCCTTTCCCTGTGTCAATAGAGTTCGACAAAGCAGCTGTTATGTGAAGCAGAAGAAGAAGAAGATTGTTATTTTCCATGTCTTTGGCGTGGGCTTAGGTTTTCAGTGTTTGATTAAACACGACATGTTATATTTGAAGAACAGGTCATGTTTTACAACTTAGAGTATAAAAATGTTTGCATGGAATAATAATTAGTTTTATATCTAAATTGACTGGATATATTTTCTTCTTCTCCCTAATTCACGAATTTATTATTTGAATTTCCTTTTGAGTCCAGAAAAGTGCTTTAGAAATAAAATGTGTATTTATTATTGCACTTTGTTACCTTTTGCTGTTATCAACACACACATTTGTAAACTTTTTTTTGGGGATTTTTTAGGAATATCTTCTGTTTTAATCAGGTTGTTTTAATGCACATATTGAAAATGAGCATACAACAGGAGGATGTAAACCCACCTTCAGACACAGATCCTTAAATGAGCAACAAACAAACAGAAGTGGAATAAATAGGAGCTTTCATGCATTGTTTTATGTGGCTGATATTATTCCGCAAGTGGGTGGAATATAATCAGCCGTGCGATCTCATTTGTGACAGAGGGAGTTTTTGTTTTATGGCTTTGTATATGGAGATTTATCTGTCTGCTGGAGAAAAGCCGGTTTGTGCTGACCTTGGCCTGCTGTTTTCTTTTGGTTTGATCCACAAAGAAAACAGCTGGCAGTTGCATTCTGGATACCAGCGGTCTTGACAATGAACCGCCTGTATGATGCTGTCAGAAAAGCTTTGGCTCGTTGGTAAAGCACGGTGCCTGTAATATCAATACCTCGAATCCAGACTTCTTCAAACTAAATCTATCTCATACCACGGTGATAGTCACTTGCAGAGAAAGGCTGAGTATATCAGTGTTGCAGAGTTTGAGTGGAACGCTGAAACATTCCTTTGCAGAGTGAACATTAATCTGATGCGGTGCTGTTCTACATCAAGTCTGCTGAAAGGAATACAAGCAGAAGGATGAAATGATGCGTCTGTGTTGTAAAGCTGCTCAAAGCAGTGAGCAACCTGTTGCAGATGACTAAATCTGTTCAGAGGAGAAAAGACAAAGAAGAAATAAATCTCAATGTTTTATCACAGCTGAATCCCCGATGCTGGCCTCATATGTGCACGTTTCCATTTTGTCAGCAAATATCCCGAGGGCATTTGCTCAACATTAGGCTACTCTGATCCTTCTCCTTAATCCGTTCATGTTGACACTCTCCCCGTCATTGTGTGTGTGAGAGAGACATTGTCTTGATTTTCTTTCAAATGCTTGTCCTCCATAATATGGTTTAGTTTCACAAATGTTAGATTTCATGACAATAACACAGGTTTAAACAATATCATTTTTTGTAGATAACGGTATGTGTGTAATTACAGGCCAGAATGTATGTGACAAGAGCTCTGAATTAGATCTGATACTGTTATTTCTCTCATGCAATTCAAGGCATGTTTTTAAACTCCAGCCAAAATATCGCATGCTTCCTTCCAAGACTAGAGCTCTGCTTCCTGTAGTAACACAACATGGGCCACATAAAAACAGCTACTCCTTAATCATACACGTAGTGTAGTGTTGTCCCTAATTACTCTGCAGAACAGATAAAGATACTGTATACAGGCTTGTAGAAATCTGAATACCATAAGTAGAAAAGAAAGTTATTTTCAAAAATGTTACTAAAAAAAGTTACCTTAAAGCTATTTCTGCAATTTTCATTGATAATGTTTTTACATCCTGTTTGTTATCTGAAAGTTGGGAATGGTCAGAATGACACTGACCAAGTATTGTCCTTGGTCAGCACTATAAGGGCTTTTTTTTTCCTTGTTGGTTTAAAAGTTGAGATTCAAAGTGAATTTTATATCTCGGACAGAGCGGTTGACACAATGATCCCAAAAGTCCATTTAGTAGCTGTTCTGAACCTTTTGATGATATTGCATGATCTTCATGTCTCGTGATCTTATCTGACTCTGTTTCTGATTGTGCTGACTAAAATGAGTGACAAAGGGTTAATAGCTGAGGCAGAGGAGGAGTGGGCTGCGGAGTGGCCAGCCACTTGTAACCTAAAGGTTAAATACAGGCCTTCAGGGAGTCCTATTACTGTGTACTCACTGATGGGAACTCTGCAAACATGCATTCTGGGAGCACAGCGGGCTCCTCTGTTTATACCCAAACCACCACTGTGCCACCATGTGGGAAATGACTGTGGACATGGAATGAGGCCAGATCTCTGTATTTTCTCCAGTGTCCCACAAACCGTCAGACCCCGTATGAAACGTGCACCAAAACACGTCGCATACGTATGAAGCGCTCCCGGATCTCGCCTTGTCCTCGCAGCAGTGCCTTATTGTAACTGTACACAAGCCTGTGAAACATCTTTGGGAAACCATGTGTTTGCATCTATGTCAGCGATTCTTGTGTGATGGTGTGAGCGTCAACAAATTGTCTTTCCTGGGTGTGTTTCCATCACCCTCCTCCTCACACCTGTTCATCTTGCATGTTATATGTTCAACAATAAAGGTCTATTTCAATCCTCGTAGCTATGTGTACGTCTGCACCCCTGACGGTGGACTTAAAGGATGACTGTGGAGTGCCACACACTGCAAACGTGCATCAGGTTGTTGTTAGCGGTCGGATATGTTTGTGTGCTTCCTGACATAAGTACGAGAGTAGGACTGATTAATGGGATCAGCCACCAACCGAGCCTTGCTTAGCAGCCTGTCCCTCCCCCACCGCTGTGATTTGATATCTCTGAGCATTCCGGGATGTGCCCTTTACTCTGCTAATGCTGCTACTGACCGCTTCAGAAATTCCTGCCGTAACTCTCTGATCAGATGTCTAATTGCCTCACTGAAAACAACCTGTGCTTTATTTGTCTATTAATGTATCATTCTGTACTAAGAAGTAGGTTGCAGTGAGATATTTGATGCACATTGCTGGTTGAAACACTGGTTGTCACTCTTCTGACTGACGGACAAAGTTGTTCTTCTGTAACCTTGGACACAAATAGTGATGCGTGAGGCACGTGCTTCTCAGTCGGACATCCTTGCTGAAAGTTATGAAAGAGAAATGTGCAAAGAAAGATGACAGGGGGGAGGAGTGATGCTGGTATTTAGTTTGTTCATGCTCTGCTAAGATCCATAACTGGTGCGGGGTGGGGTGGGGGGAGTGTGTAGCTTTTATCCCTTAAGAACACTCCTCCCTTTGATGGTCTGGACGTGTAATGTAACCTGCTCTGCACTGTTTTCTGCTTGGTGTCCTCTCTTGTTGATGTATCCCAGAGTTGGAATGCTAAACACATTCATCGCCTCAAAGGTTTTGTCAGATCTGACTTTTTTATGGCAAAGCAGAGAAAATCTGACTTTAGTGAGCCAGATGTTTAGTGTCTATGTGACACTTAAGGGTAGGGTTGAGCATTTTAAGTGATTTCTATTCGACTACTCGTAAAATTATTATAGAATACAAAAAAAGCTACCATTTGCAGGTCATCAATAGACTCTGTTGAACAATGGGTCTTCAACTCCTATCTCTGAATAAAATGGCAAATGACGGTTACACTCCATGGTAAGAGATCTCCATGAGTCTGCAGCATGGACTGTGTATAAGATGTGGACGTAGTCGCCGTGACGTCACCCATTTGTTTGTGGACTGCCCTTTTGAAGTCTTGAGTTCTGCATTTTGGCCGTCGCCATCTTGGCTGTTTGCAACCAGAAATGAGGGTGGGAACGAAACCCTGAATAACACATTTTTAGGCGAACCAAAAAGGTTACAACGAACTAAGACACACTGTGAAAGGGTTAAAGTTGTAATGAAAACACAGAGTCCAAGACAGGACAACGTCAGGGTAACGACCTGTCATCACTAGGTAGCTACGCCCTAAAGCATACTCTGCTATATCGTCTATTTTACTCAAAATGGGACCATAATTTACAAAATGAACATCGTGCTGTATTGAAGAAGACTTGAAATTAGAGATGGAGACCATAAACTCACAGTCAAGTGATACATCAAGTCATTTTCTCATAGCCTTCTATACATTCTGATTTCTTTCAGCAACAAGAGAAGTGGCTGTTTGAAAGAATGCACGTTTAATGCACTTCCGCATTGGCTTCACTTTTCAGAACAGGAGGTCGTCTCCTGGTGAACAGCAATCGCTTCCTTGTCGGCACTTTGCAGATCAGCCCTCAATTTCAGGTCAGCATACTTTTTCTAAAATGTGTGCCTGAGTGCACCTTTATCCCCATTTTTAAGATATTATTTCTTTTTAATATCTTGTACAGATGGATCCTTAACACTGTAAGATAATCTCTGTCCCTCAATGCGTTATACCTCCAGTCCAAGAGATGGAAATAGAGATCGAGTAAGGGGGTTAAATGTAACAGAGACCACAGGACAGCAGCAGCAGACTAAAAGCTTCCTGTGGCAGTACAGAGAGTGTAAGCCGGCCGTGGCAGACAGCCTGGCAGGGCAGATGTTTTAGGTGAGAGGCACAGTAGATAGCAGCGATTTGAATAATTCATCAGATTGGATTGAAGATGTGATATATTAAGACACAGCACACGAGCCATCTTATGGCCTCTTTCAGTACTTTTTGTGCAGCGTGAGTGGCTGCAGGGCTCAGATCCCCGTGCATCTCTGCTTACTCTCTGGCAGTTATCCACCAGAGTCTGGCCAGTGGAGGAGACAGTTATAGATGTGCTGGCTCTTGGTCTAGCGAGGCCTCCAGACATCTGGAGGGGGTGAAGCTGTTCAGCTTGCAGGTGCAGTTTAAGCTCACAGGAACTTAACGCTCCCCAATATGATTTCTTCTGTGGTCAACGGGTCTTACTGGTTTAGGTGGCAGAATATATGTTATCTTGTCTGTCTCTACTTTGGCAGGGAGTGCTGTGTATAAAATGATGATCTTACTGTGTTTCAGTTTCTTAACTTGACAATACTACATGAAGTTTACTTTGTGAAATAGAAATGTATAAATATTTGCTGTCAGTTCAGAGAAAAGCATTCCGTCTGTGTCCTCTTTACCTTGTGTTTAGTTGTGATGCAAGCAAAATAAGTTGTATTTATTCTGTCCCTGCTGTTATGGAAGAATTTTACCTCACAACAAGAGAGAAGGCCAGAGCACATGTGACTGCCATGTGGCCGGCTTTGTGCCGTCGACACACACGCTGCGATAATAACGCTACCCAAACTGGTTTACAATTATAAGGAATTTAATTCCACTGATGTAAGTACATTTACAGTTATACATTGGAGTGTACACTCCTATGACATATTAAAACAATAAAACCCCATTTGCAAAAAACCTCGCTCGGCTCCTCCGGTGTAACACGTCTGTCGTCCGGGAGCCTCCAGGTGAGAGGCAGAGCGAGGAAAAAGACTTTGAATTACCCCTCCCACCCCTGTTTGACACACCTCCCCTTCCGTCTGTCTCAATTGCTATTGGCTAACTTCCAGGTGCGTATTCACTTGTCTGGCCCTGTGTTTACTATCACATTCAATGACTGTCAGTTACGTTTTAATCCCATCTATAATAATCCTTCAAAATAAAAGTTTATACTTCTGCAACTTGGCAGATGTTTCATGCTTCTGCATGTTTGTTTATGCTTATGTTTATCTTAATTATGCATTCTCAAAACCCTTATGATTATGACTAACTATGAATTATTAATTATGAATTATTAGACACTTTTATTATATCTACTAACTACAGTTTTTTACTCAAATTTCTTACAATTCCCCCCTAACTCACAGTTCACTGTGAGTTAGCTACTCAAATGTAGTTAGTTATGCAAATGTCCCTGGAGACCTCCCCCCTACTCAATCCAGGGAGAGGCTCCCTATCTATCTAAACAGAGGCAAAGAATTCATGCACACAGATATCATTTCAAGTATTTCTGTTCAGTTTGTTTCAAGATAGAGTGCGTTGAGAGTCACTGCCTTCCACGTCTTGGGGCTGGCAGGATCAGGATACAGTCTGTAGGCTAGAGAACACATACTGAGAAGCCTTGACTGTTCTTTTACACGTGACAAAATTACATTTCTTAATCTTTTCCACCCTAAAATCCCTTTATAACCCAATTAAACAAAAAATTTAATCTCCAAATACTCATCCAAAACAATCCGTCTATTTTCCAAACTTCCAACATCTCACTGGATGTTTTAGAAGTCCATCTGGATGGTCAGGAACCGCTCGTGAAGTCCCTCTGGTGGCCTCATCTAGACTGTGGCCATCAGAAGCTCCAATTCGTCCTCATCCTCGTCACATAACTGGTTGCCTGGACTGGTGTCTGGCTCATCGGTGAAACAATAAACCCCTGTAGAGGTCCACGGATGCACGGGAACCCCCATCCACAGACAACTCGGAGGCTTATGATGACAGCACACAGAATAATTACGATTGCCAAAAATGTATGTTTTCACTGGCTAAGCATACTTCCCAACCAGTCGGTGAATGGATTCGTGACACCAGAGTTGTCTGCTAGCTCTTGGCTGAGTGCTGTCAGTCCCTCCAGAGCCCTGGTCACCGATCCATCAGGAGCTGTGTTATTTGGAATGAAAGTGCAGCACGCAGACCCAAACATCTGGCACACGCCACTTTTCTCTGCTAAATCATATCTAATGCCATTCTGTTCTGCAAGGTCATTAAACTAGTCTTCGCCAGCTGTGCATGCAGTCCTGATATGGCGTCACTGGTGAAGTTTACTAAACGCTGTTGGTTATAGTAAATGTAGTTGATCCAATCGACATTTTTATTAATCATCACCCTCTGAGAGAAAACAGATTCTAAATCTGCTGCTATTTGATTTCTGGCTTGAAAGTCATTAGACACCCCCCTTGGCAGTCTTATGACATCTTATGTACACTTGGTCATCAAAGGCCCCCTTCGGGCCCCCGGCATCTCTTTTGGATCTTCTGTTAGCATGTGGGCGTGGAGAGATGAGTTCTCCATAAGTTGCATCAGTGACAGGCAAGATATAGGTGACTGTTGCTACAATTTGCTTCAATAATACTGCCTACATTGGGCCCCATAGCTGTATCTGAGGCTATACAATCAAATGGACCCTCTGAAACCTTGAACAGAGGTGGGGTATTATATTCTACAGGTGGGTAATGCCAGTGCAGCCTCTGACAAGTGTGTTGGAGGGGCAAAGTGTCATCAGTAAACAGAGTTAAAATACAACTAATTCAGGACTTAGGAGTCTGAATCTTGAAGGAACTGGTGTTGCTAGGGGTCTAGATCCTAAACACACAATACAATCTGTACTACTGGCTTGAAGCCGTATATTGTACCCACCATAAATTCCCATCTGCCATTCCAGTTTCCACCCCTTACCTCATTCTCTGCGTCAGTCGTATGTCGAACCTGGTCTTTTTACAGGCTTAACAATAATCCTAATGAGCCCTTGTGGGGCAGGACTATCAGTAGCCTTTCCCTGTATTACGTAAAGTCCTCAGTCAGTCAATTTAGGTAAGTCTTAAGGATTACATCTACCCACCCCCTTTGTACACATCACAGGCATAATATGATAACAGCTTCCCATACTTATGTGTGGCAGGCCCACACTCGTCAGTTATGATGCACAAGGTTTTGGACATCCACCCGTAGATGTGTTCATACCTGGGACCGGAAACGACTTCACAGAAGTCGACCTGGACCGTTGATGTTGTACCTTCTTTGAACGTAAGAGTGAGAGTTACATTTTCATAGGTGAGTGTCGTCGGAGAAGCCTCTCTACGTGGTCTAAGATCGGTTTGATTAGCTACTGAGGCTAAATGTCGAATCCTGATGTAGTCATGCATGTGATCTGGTTCCTGTCTGTGGTTAATTCCACATACTAAGAGGGAAGCTACTGAAATCAGGAAGAAAGTAATTACAGACTTCCATAACCTACTGAAGCTAGAGTCTCCCAATGGAAGGCCTCGCTTAACCTGTGGGGGAAACGTCATTGTCAGTACTGTCTAAACCCTCTTTTGAGGTGTCTTTAACTTCAAATTTTCCTGTCTGATGTTCACTCCTGTCTCTGCGAGTGTCACACTTGTTACCTTCGCTGCTGCACAGTGAGTGAGGTGGTGTCAAGTTGCCAATACTACCTCCCATGGACCGGTCCACCTTGGTTCACTCCACTTGCGTTTGTGGACTTTTATCCACACCAGACTGCCTGGTGACACATCAGCCTGCTTCCTTTCGTCAGCTGCTGCTTCTGCGTTTGTCACCTGAGGAAACAACACTCGGCTCATGTTAGTTAGAGCTCCCGTATATTTCTCAATTTCTAGAGTTAGCAAGTCTAGTTGTGGTTTATCATGACGTTATTAAATCTCAAAATTTGTGAGTAGCACCTTTACTGAAAACGATTCTAAATGTGGATCTACAAAATATGTTTGACACCTTACCATAAATGTTTGACACCTTACCATATCCCCCCTTCACCTCGATATCTCTGCTGTAAGGGATCACATGGCAACCATCTATGTATCTTGCCTATACAGTGAACCCCCCCCATGGTCCTGGTGACAGCATGGGCATCTGTTGATGTCTCACGGGAGGAGGTCCAGCTGGACCTGGTCGTAGGTACTGCTGATGTTGTGGTGGGAACGGAGCATGTTGTGGTGCTGCACTGATCTGTCTTCCTCTTCCCATTTGCCTTGGGCAGTCTCGGGCCCAATGGCCCCATCTCCCACATACGTAGCACTCACCAAACCTGTCAGGGTTTTCTCTGTTTCCTGGTTGGCCATATCCGCCTGCTTGGTAAGCTCTGCCTCTTCCATATTCTCTGCCTCTGTTGGATGCCCGTGCACGTCCTCTGCCTCTATAATGTGGTGGAGGTTGGTAGTACACCACTGTGTGGGCTGGTACTGCTGGATTTGGTTGGTATGAGGTCGGGGGTGCAGCTGGATATTGGGGCTGTTGTGAGGCCTGAGCCTTGTCTACGGCCATCTGTTTCTTGGCCAGATGTTTTCTACTTATCTCTCTGTCAGCCGCCGCTATTTGAAGTTTCAGCAGCCGCCGCTGCATGCTCTTTATGTCTTCCTGTCCTTTTGTCTTCTCAGTTAGCTGTCGCTGGTTGTAGTGAGTTAGGTGTTTCCTCCACATGGCATCTTTCATGTTGCTCAAGCCTACTACTTCTCCCAGCGCTGTCCGTACCGGTGGAGGCAGGCCCATCTGCACAGTGTGTCGCCATACTACAGTGGTGGCTTCATTGCCGTCATGTCTCCCCCCTGTTGCCCTCTGCCACTCTTCTTCAGCTCTCCTCAGGTACTGATGGGTTTCTTCCTCTGGTTTTATCTTCAGTCCCGAAAGAGAGTTCGTTTTTGGTTTTTTGGCCCAGATTCTCCGCATTGCTGACCAGAAAACTCCTCGAAAGTTGTCAAATGGGGTTTCATCCCCCCTGTTGGTCGTTCCTGTACTTACCTCCAAAATGTTCAATTTGGCTGTTCCTTCGGTGTGGATCATCACGGCACGGATGTCTCCCAATGCCAATTTATCAGCTGCTGTGAGTTTTTCAAAGACACGGATCCACGGATTGGCTCCACCTGCCAGCGGTGGCAACGCCTTTTCCAGTGCGTCCATGTCTCGATGTCCCCATGGCACAAACTCAGCTTGTCCGTTGGATTTTACCAACTCTCCTACTTCCTTACTCTGCTTCTTTAATGTAAACATTATGCAGCCTAGGAGTATTCAAATGTGTGTATTACATGTGCATGCTTGTCATCACATGAATCAAAATCAACTCACCCTCTGTGCTGTATGGCGTGTGGCCGCTGACTCCAAAACTGGGATCCGCTGCTCCACTTCCCAGATCTGGACCCACTCAACCACACACCTTGACTGAAACAAACACAGAACTGCCAAAAGTTCAGCAGTAAATGTTAGCATACGTCTGTAGTGTAAGAGAGGTCAACGATCTCTCAAATATGTTGCGCCGTCCGTGTCAATATTGATTCTTAGGAACTATGTAAAATAGTAAATGTACCAAAATTAGTCAATACTGGATATGTGAAGGAATCTCGAATCCAAAATTGAAGCTGGAATTCCGAAATCAAACTCAACATCTAAATCAGAATCACAATCACAATCCAGTTCCAAATCAGAATTCGAAAGGTTTAAAATTGGAAGTAAAATGAAATTAAAAAACAATGAATAATTAATCAATTAAATATTAAATTCAACTTTAAAATCAATAACTGTGTTCAAGATATTCAATCAGAAATACCAAGGCAAGTCAAACTGTTGAACTGCACTTACACTCTGGTCTGCACAAGAATGAATCACAATTAAGTTCAAGAATTGAAGAACAACTGAAACCATTAATCTTTGTTAAAATGCTGAATTAAAACCAAAGTCAACAACTAAAGTTATAATGCTTAATTAAAACTAAAGTCAGGATGTAAGCACAAAGGTCATAGACAATGAATTTCTAAGACTGTTTTGTGTAATTTATCTAGGAAGCCACTGGGTGGCATAAAACTATGCTGTGATTGTCTCTCTAAGTCACCAGATGTCAGTCTCTTTTAGTACTAATGTAATGACAGATTCAAAACACTAGGTTTAATATTATTATTATCATTAACTAGCAGTTACTCCTTCTTCTGTTTAATTGTTTTTAAATCTCCTTTTCTTTTGCCTTATGTTTTGATGCTTTTAATGGTTTTATGTGAAGCACTTTGAAATGTGCTATATAAATAAACTTGCCTTGCCGTCTGCGCCGGACCGGAAGTTGTTCTGCGCCAAACCGGAAGTTGTCATGAAACCGGCTTTTTTACAGATATGCTATCCGCAATGCTAACGAAAAAACGGAGCTTCTGATAAAGCGTACGCACACACAAGTATCACCAAAATCCCACACTTTAATTCCACTCATACGCCTTCTGTCTCCTCTCTCAATCCAGCCGTTATTTTATTTTATAAGCACTTATTTTACATACATCGTACCGCAACGCCGGAGCTACACGTAGCTAGCGTTAGCTCCCCACAGCGCGGTCATGCAATATCAATCATTTTAAACGTATTTCCACGCTGCTAAAACACAGACTAGTCACACGTATTATTGGACTTATTTAGTCATCATTTTAAACGTATTTCCACGCTGCTAAAACACAGACTAGTCACACGTATTATTGTTATTATTAACCCTTAAACCTCCGGTTAACGGGCTTTAGCTCCCCCGGACCTGAGCTCACTGTTACGTATATGAAACGCGAGTTATTCACTTCCAACGCCACAAACCACTCACCCAGTCTGTCTAGTTTCACCAAAGCCCTTATTCTACGCCCTCTGAATCACCCACATGACCCACTAATTATATTCACAGCCAAAGCTAGCAAGAGTGTCTTTCCTGGTGCCTGCGGCCTCAGAAGCTAACTCCCGCTAGCCTAGCTCTCTACACAGCGTATGTTTTCAAGACCCGAAAATTCATGCACGAGACCCGCAAAGGTTTGCAAGCCAAAGCCGGAATGTCACAATATTTCAGTCCGCCAAGTTACATACCTGCTATTGAACTAGCTATCTGCAGGCCTAACAATACTCATGTTGGGCCGAAGGAGACTCCCAGCATGAGCAAAGCAGTTTCGCCTGTACCACAGCTTGTTTGATTCCAATGTGGTGATTTACTTACTTACACAGCGCTGTCCGTCTTTAATTAATTCTTAGGATCCTTATACTCTTGACTAATCCCTTAAGTTCATCATACTTCAGACAGCAAATCGTACTTACCTCAGTGGAACATGGCCTCCCTCGTGGAACATGGCCACCGGCAACGGAGCGTTAGCCGTTAGCAGCGCTTAGCCAAGCAGAGATTCCCCTAAGGTTCCTAATAGCTAACTCACAGATTTCATGAAACGGCTCTGCCGACCGATATTGTGGGCCCAGGATTGTCTGCTTGACTACCGCCGCCGTCAGCACACACAGCGAGGCCGGCAAGACTGTCCCATCTGGGGTTCGCCAAATTTGTTATGGAAGAATTTTACCTCACAACAAGAGAGAAGGCCAGAGCACATGTGACTGCCATGTGGCCGGCTTTGTGCCGTCGACACACACGCTGCGATAATAACGCTACCCAAACTGGTTTACAATTATAAGGAATTTAATTCCACTGATGTAAGTACATTTACAGTTATACATTGGAGTGTACACTCCTATGACATATTAAAACAATAAAACCCCATTTGCAAAAAACCTCGCTCGGCTCCTCCGGTGTAACACGTCTGTCGTCCGGGAGCCTCCAGGTGAGAGGCAGAGCGAGGAAAAAGACTTTGAATTACCCCTCCCACCCCTGTTTGACACACCTCCCCTTCCGTCTGTCTCAATTGCTATTGGCTAACTTCCAGGTGCTCTGGACTCTTCACTTGTCTGGCC
Source organism: Melanostigma gelatinosum (assembly GCF_949748355.1). NCBI lineage: Eukaryota > Metazoa > Chordata > Actinopteri > Perciformes > Zoarcidae > Melanostigma > Melanostigma gelatinosum. The sequence continues at coordinate 11,682,633 of NC_136634.1, forward strand.
CTGTGTTTACTATCACATTCAATGACTGTCAGTTACGTTTTAATCCCATCTATAATAATCCTTCAAAATAAAAGTTTATACTTCTGCAACTTGGCAGATGTTTCATGCTTCTGCATGTTTGTTTATGCTTATGTTTATCTTAATTATGCATTCTCAAAACCCTTATGATTATGACTAACTATGAATTATTAATTATGAATTATTAGACACTTTTATTATATCTACTAACTACAGTTTTTTACTCAAATTTCTTACACTGCTCATGGGTCAAGTCACTGACCTTACATCTTATAGTTTATAAATAATGTCATAAATCACTTGCCTCATAGTGATGTCAGAGCGCAGTATGAACTTCAGCGCAGCCTTTTTGGGTTCGTGGGAATCAAGTTTCTTTGAGAAACATGAGAAAGTAACATGTTTACTGACATGACTTTAATATTTTCTTTAAACACTTAATCTTAAACAATGTTACACTTGGGACTTTGGCCTTCTTGTGTTAAGACAGACTATGTCTAACCCTTTTGGATAATAGATCATTTTTCTAAACTCAAAATGTAATACTTTTTGTCTGTGGTGGCAACATGATTGTCCTTACCTCTTAGTTGTGAAAGTAGGTGAAGCTGTCTGAGGAGAGGTCACATGCTCTGATATCACAGTGAAGATGCTCAGCTTTCGAATAACAGATCATTTCACCTCCATCTTTCCATGACATCAGCTCCATCTGCACGCATCCAGCGATGGGGGCCTGGGCGCTGTATGGACCTGTCAGGAGATCGTATCTCAAACGCACATCGCATATAAACTTCAAGGTTCCTTTTTAAGTCACGAGTACCTTCATATCTTCCCAACTCTAAACTAACAATTTGGCAGGAATAATGTCACAAACTGTGTTGTAGTTTAGTCTTTGTTGTTATTTTTACTTACAATTTGACTTCCCTAGGATGAACTAATTTATACCATGTGCACAGCGATTATCAAATCATGTGATATAGTATATCTGCCTGTATACCTGCAGCCAAGCACACTGAACTCTGTAATCTGATAGGTTGCTAATCCCCTTATTATGCTTGTCTGGTTAAATGGAACAGTCAGTCAGCCACTAAATCATCTAGCCTGGGGATCAGTGTGGGCCCCATACTTTTGCTGTGTGCTAGGCCGTGGAGAGCGTGATTGAAAGGGAAAATAGAAAAGGGCGCAGTCAAAAATGTGAAGTACAACCATGTAAAATTAGATCTAAACTGAACAATGCTACCTTGACAAATTTGCCCTTGAGTGGTTGCATTAGCATCGTCTATAGAGTGATACTCTTGAGTGACAAGGGCTGGCCTCCCCCGTACGGTGTACCAGACACGCTGCCCTCATGGGTCAAAGCTGGTCGTCTTGGATGTTGGATGTCAATGATTGGAATTTACCCCCAATATCAGTGTGCTAAAGATTCACAAAATGGCTTGGATGACTGGGATACCAAGGCCTGAGTGACTCCTGAGGAGTTGGAGGGAGGAATGTGCAGCTCACTATTGATCTTTACTAAGTGAGGTCACTGCATGTGGGGGGCAGCTGCCCCACTCTCAGACCCCACATAAAGGGGACGGACTACCCACACAAAGATATTTTAATGTGGTTTATCTGTCAGGGTGGGTTTGACTTGTGTTTGATATCAACTTTTTAGGAAATACTGAGGATTGTAGCCAGAGATTAGTAGCATAGGAAAGTTAATTGTCTGCATTATATTTGTTTTTCATCATTTGTTTAGTTTATCTCATGGACTAGATTTAGCGAATACCAGACAGGTGGTCAAGGTGGTTTCAAGAGGCAGTAGGGCGCATCATCAACATAATCCAAACAGCTCCTTATAGTTTTCAGCTGTCCAGTTTAATAGCCGATCCTACTTTTACGGACCCAAAACTGATACCTGGGCTTCGGGTACCGAGTCCCGATCTAATACAAGTGTTTGATTAGTAAGCCTATGGCTCAGTGTGTGGATCCCAGTGTGGGATCATTCTTTTATGTGTAAAGTAACATCAGGCTTGACTGAAACATTACTTCCCTAACTTTATAAAACTAAACATAACTCATAAAGCATAGTTAGGTATATCCGGTATCTGTATCTAGAAGGGCAATGGCGACATCGTTCATGAGTGGGTCCCAGTTTTGTTCATTCACATTCGTGCACACCAGCATGGTGTTGACGCAATACATAATCCTACCAATGCTGTCGCACTATTCCACTGATTTACCTCCCTTTTAATGCCTAAAATGAGCTTTACAAGTGTTTCATTAGGAAGGAAACGCATCCATCCCATTTGTTACATCTCAAGGATACACATAATGAGTTCGGGTGAGTAACGCTGAATGTAAACAACCGTTTACATGACTCCACTGTACACCGCCGCAGTGAGACTTGGGAAACCTTGAGCTGCGAGTCACCCACTGGTTCGATCTTGAGGGTTACGATCTGCTTCTTAGACTCAAAAAACTCCTCAGTTGTATTGAAGTCGGGTCTGTGGTTTGCGCCGTTGATTGGCATGTAGAGAAGCAGAACTTCTGAGCCTTTTATCGGTCTCATGCAGTGATGGATGTGTGCAGCTCTTTGCCCAATGGTCTATAGCCTGAGCTGCCTAAGCCTCTAAGCTACTGGAATGCGTACAGCTTCTTGCTCTGGACTTCAAGGGAGAACAGCCACGCCACTTTGTTTACAGCCTTTCATGGATGCCACATCAGCATAATCAATTTCAAAGAGGATAAATAATTATTTTTCATGTATTTATCTATCTAGTGATTCATTTCTAGTTCATGTGTTAAATACTGTCCTGATCAATTAAAAAGGACAGATGCGAGTTTGCAAAATGAAAATGAATGTCAATGTCACAGCTCTGATTGTAGAATTACTTTAGGGTGTTATATGTGGAGTAATGATTACACTTCACATAACATTGTATGTATAACCTTTGTTTACCGTAGTTGTGTATCATAAACGGATCTACTCTGACAAATGAAGATAGTGAAGGTAAACAAGAAGAAGCGAGATAAAGTACCTCAGGCTGATGCCGTGTTATCAGCACTTGCTCTGTCAGGGTCAATATTTCACTCCAGTAAATGCAGAGAGAGTTTTATGGCAAACAAGTGGAGACATTTAGAATGAGAGTGAGTGTTTCAACAGGCCTGACCTACTTACAGCAGCCAGAGCTGAAACAGCTCCTCACCTGTGTCTGGCAGACGCCAGGACACCTCGTAAAAACACAGGCCCTCTATCTTAAACAGTGCACTGAACAGTATTCTACTGTATTTTTATACGTGACATTGTACACCTTTATTACGTATTTATATTTCTCTCATACAATATTTCGGTTTACTGCACTTGACTGCGTATACGATCACACTTTCTTTGGCCGGTGCAAACTGCTACACAACTTGCTATCAAGTGACTTCTGTGTGTGACACCTCTGTTTAGTTGCAGCTTAATGCTCACAGAAAGAGGACAACCAGTCTAGACCCTCTGAAAGCATTTGTTCCATGTGCGGAACAGAAAAGAGAAATGGAAAAATGGTTACATACTGTCATTTCATTGCAAGAGGTTCATATGTATATCTCATCACTGCCAGTTATAAATATAGTTTTGGTTTTCAGCAGAAGATTTTGACGGAGGAAAGCCCACAAAAATGTCACCGCGATCGTAATACTGCAGAATAGACACACGTGAGACGGTGATTGTGACGTTTGCTCATGATTTTAATTTTCCAGCAGCGGCTGAGATTGAGAGATTTAACCTGCATCAATTTGCAGGTGATGTCAGATTCATCCGCTTGTGGTGCAACATTGAGATTTTATTTGACATGTGCTTGCATGGGGATTAGCAGAATACATACTACAGACACACCAATACAATACTGATATTGGGTAGCGGTCCGATACTGGCTCAAATATAGCTGGATTGGGACAATAGGTCGATCTGGTATCGGATGCTGTTATTTTAATAAATAACCATTAATTTACATTATATTTATGTTTTACATTTTGTTTTACAAAGTTAGGAAAGCAAAGTTTAAGTAAAAGAATGACAGCGTGAGGCACACAGGTTATTAATTACACACCGGTACACCCAAAGCCCAGGTACTGGTGTCGAGACTGAAAAAGTTGGATTGTTGCCTCCCTAACACATATTAATGGCTACAACTATGTAACGAGTCTTTGAGGAAGAACTTCAAGACGGAGCCACAACCTTAGTTCTTCAACTTTGTTACCAGTGAAATTATTTTTATTACATTTTATTTGTATTTCAGTTCAACAACAAATCCAGAAGAATTAAACGTTTCAAGCTCTGACATTGCTCGCAGAGCCCTTGTGTTCACCATTTTATGTGTAATATTTACTACAGTACAAATATTTATCCTAGTATAAACAATTGGGGTGTATGCAAAAGTGACCCGCAGTATGGCTCTTGTTATGCCGATCCAGCAAATGTCAGGATATATTATGTTGCCTGGAAGAAAGTATTTCTATGGGGGATGCAGATCAGTTGCAGTTGTTGAATGTCAGCATCAAAATCGTTCACCTTTCATCTTTTGACCACTACATTTGTAGACAATGTGGACAGATTTTTGTGAACTTCATATAGGAATCACGTAATGAGTCAATAGACTGAGTGTTGAAACGCTGCAGATATAGATGAAGAAAATGATCATTCCAGTAATTTACTAATGGCTTTTAAAATGTGTTGACAACTCAGTATTAGTGTCTGAAAGGAGTATCATATGATTAAACCCAGGATACTCTCAAAGATGTAGGTGTTCCCTTTTCTTAGCAAAGGGTGTGACAACAGTGAAACAGACCATAGAAAAGAAATAGGCCATTTCAGCAAGATCAACAGGGCAGGCTGCTTCCTAAAAGTGGATCAGCTTACACTGGATTGTTGAAAACTGAAAAGAGTGCAGAGAGAGAGAGAGAAAAGTACAATTTTCTGCCAGTTTATCCTAAACCCCTCAGTGTTTACCACGTTAAGGGGTTTATTAATGACAACATATGAATAGTTTTAATCCAGGTTTATGCCCTGTCTGATGTGTTTTGACAGGGAGATTTGGCTCGAGTGCACAAAGCCAAGAGAGGCAAATGACTCACACACAAGATCTCGTTGAATCTAGTATTTGCTACGTGAGATTAGTCACTCTCAGGTGATTTCCATCTTCATAGATGCATACAAGTACCAATAAATACATGTTGAGTTGGATGAGGTGCCTAGAAATACTTATTATTCCCGTTAGACATGAAAAAGGGTTTCTTTGCCTTTTCATTTGGTCCTCTCCCCTTCGGATTGTTAATGCACTTTTCTGTCTGTCGCAGAGCCCCTGCTGCTCCTCTTTCACCCACTCCGGCCTTGATAGGGATAGCAGGCCCGACGACAGACCCTGCTCTGCCACTACTTTACATTTCATCAGCAAGCTGCCTCTGCTGGCTCCACATCTGTTATGGAAATTTGCACAGAGGGGAAAAGGAATGAAATAGAATATCATTTCAATTATTTTCACTTCTGAAACCGGGCTGATTTAGGCACTTGTAAAGGTTTCAAAGACAGAGGTGATGAAATATGCTCATCCACTTTCACGGCCATATATTACTCTAATCTATCAATACATTCTCAGTGCCTGATAGCTTCAAATTTGGGATGTTTTAAGAAGTCAGCGCCTGTGATGAAATTCACGACCTCTGACCGTGTGTCACAAGCCCCAAAGGAGAAGCAAGCTTGATGAATTTAACTCCCCTGAACTGTTGAGTTCAAAATGTCCCATATCTCTGTTCAATAGTTTAATACGATTTTAATTAGGCAATTAAAAGTCTTTGGAATAGCATATGGTCATAATTACAGCTGTATGGTTCACTCAGGGATGAATGAGCCTTTAATTACTCTTAGCTGGGTCTGGGGATTGGACTTAATGGGTCGAGCAGGAAAAAGAAGGTAATTTTTCAGACTTCACAGTCATCGAATCAGAAATACAGACTTCTGAATTTGCATTAACGTTGGAACCGGGTTGGGTTGCACCAGCTATTCCTGAATCCATTACTAAGTTTGTGCGTAAAGTCTTTCCTACAACAAACAAACAGGACACGCTTTTACGGGCGCTACGATTGGTAATATTCATGCAGTGTAAAGCGGTTCATTTGGTCATTGTGTCTGATGTTACTGGCATGGCATCTCGAAGAATTCCATGTTTTTGTTGAAATTGAATTAAGACTTCCCAGTTTACAAAACTTAATTTTATCAGGTGTCAGTTAATATGTGTCGACTATATTTTAGATAACTTCTTTTACTTTTTACAAGTCATATCAGCAACCTAAAGTCTGTTTTAACAGTAACTTTAGTTAGATGTAGAAATTACACCTGGAAGTTACTGGCAAACAATTAGTAGCATTTCGAGAAAACTGCTTGTTTTTTTGTTTCGTTTAGGAATAACTAAATTATTGAAATGCGAGAATACCTTGAAATGTATGACGTGTGATTTGTCACATTGTCACTTTGACCTGATGATGTGGCAGAAGCGCCGTAATGTCTTACTCTTAGATTGGTATCTTTAGATCTGGATGAGCAGTTTCAAAATAACCTGAGGGGCAGTAGGACCGGTGCAGAACTGTGTCGACACTGAACTCCCACACCGTTCACCTGGTGAATTAGCCAGCCAGTCCATATGTGTGGTCGTGCCCCTCCATTAAAGCCTCTCCTGACAAATAATGTCCTCCACATCTCACATCTGCTCCTTCACACATCCGAGAGCCCTTCAGCAGCCTGGAGGTGTCGAGGGGGAACAAGAGGATCTGCTGATCACAGGTTGAAGGCCACAGCACGTGTCCTGGGTTGTCTGAGGGCTGTGACGTAGGTGGCCAGCGTCTGTGTGTGTGTGTGTGTGTGTGTGTGTGTGTGTGTGTCTGTACAGGTGGCTTCCTGGGCTGGCAGGCATGCCAAGAGGTCGTATTTATCAGTCAACACTTTTCCAGTCAACAGGCTGTGTGTGGAATCCAGGCAGCCGTGACCCTCCTACTCTACTCGGGTGGCAAATGCTAATGTTGGTGCCACCTGTTTCAGCAGTATATACACAGTGCTGCTATTTATAAGACTCGGAGTAGTGCTGTCATTGGACAATCTCTGCCGTTCAGTGACATAGTGATACTGTTACTGTATACCAGGAGCTGTATTACAGGAAATGGCGAGTAAAGGGTGCTGGGAATTTCCCTGTTCGGTTAAATATAAAACGCATTTCCTCTTTGTTGGCGTACTCTACTGTGAAAAAGGAAACGTCCAGTGGTTTATTCTGGTATATGATACGCTCTTAACTTATTGCGATAGTTTTATCCAGTGAATTGTACTTTGCATTGAACTTATTGTGCAAGCTTTCAGTTTCATTTTGATGAAGTGTATCATGTATGGGAGTTTTATTCCTATTACAACCACATGTGTCAATGTGACTCACTCCCTATTCCCAGCAGAGCCTCTCATTGCTTCACTTCCCCGCTTCAGATATTTATTTTCACTTCATGGACTGTCAATACTATTCTTTATATGGATGATGGGCTAGTAAGCAAGTCGGTCAGTCAGAAAGGGACAACTTTTGTGTCACTTATTTCTCCATCCAAAAGCACAACATCTGGTTTCCAGTCCTAATTTGTCACCCCCACATACACTTACTGTCCAGATATGATAATTTAGGTGAGGGAAGCCCTGATTTGATGCTAACGTGAATACCTTTTTCAATCATTACCCTGCACTTCCAGCAACATACGCTTCGTGAGCAGTGGTGAGTGCCTGTTGAACTTTCTTTGGCCCAGGTTTTGCCTCTCCGGCCCCGTGCAGGCTGCCCTAACCCTCTGGTTGATGGAGGTTGTTGGGGTTGGTCACAGCTTGACGGGAAACTCTGTGAACCTTCCTCAGAATTAAAGAAAAACTCACCCTCCATGTGCATGTTCGGGAAAAGATATAAGACATATCTGTTTTTATTTGAAGTTGACAAAGTGTCATTTTATTATCTGTTTGAGCATCTGTCAAAGCTAAGGTTCCTGTCACAAGAACTGGTTTTAAATGACTAAAATCAAAGCTGTGCCTTTGATTAGAGCCTCGATGTTTTATTGTCTGTGGTAAAAGTTAAGTTAATCATATGCAATGATGATGTCAAACTGATCTGATGAGGCAGATATGTTGCTGGAGGGGATACAGAAAGTAACCCTGGAAAGATTTAAGAGGAGAGGGAGAGATGGGAGAGTATCATCCATAGCCAGGGCACACTATCACATCTGTGTCGGGAGTGAAAGGGACGATTCAGTTTATGCATCATGCAGGAGAGAGCAGTGAAGTGCAGAGTTGCATATAGATTTCTGTGCCGTCAGAGGGGCCCTTGTTCTCTCACTCACGCTGAGTCGAGCTCTCTCCACCTATCTCGGTTGGATCCAGCTTGATGCATGCGGGCCTCTTTTTCTGACTGTCACACAAACCCCAGAATTAATGTCAGCTTCACAAGTGGTGTCTCACTTTGAATTGTTCCACACAAAGGACGCTAATGATGCTGATGGCCACCCTCCTTGTCTATTGCATGTTCCAGACCGCTGACATCACGTCGGCTGCTGGCAGGGGGCATTGTTCGAAAATCTTCAGACAGCGACCGAATGTTTTAGAAGCAGAAGCTCGTAAACTCGTCTGCGTTCGTCGTCATGACCATTAAGACTCCCGTTCCCGCTGCTGTAGGTTGAAATTCTTTTGATTATATTTCGTTTTATAGCTTTTACAAATCTGGACTGTGTACAAGTGGTAAAAGGAATGATGGATTTTGATCTACTCGATCTCCGATCGACGTTTTTAAAAAAAGAGTTTCAGAGACATTAGATGAAACGGCCTAACTTAACTCAGAGGAATAAGACATAATTTGTCCTTAGCTTCACGAAGTGTTATTTGTCCTTTTGGAGACTAAATTGACAGGAGACAGTACGTCTGCCTGTTTGTCAAATTCAAGTACAATGTGTGTCTCTCCTGCTGTAGAAATAACCCTCTTTCTGTCTTGTTCTCTGGCCTTCATCAGGGCCTTCCTGCTCCTTCAAATGTCATCTTTCCAGCTCATATTTGGAGATCTCTGTGTTTGCAACAAGCGTCAGACTGCTTATTGACTAAGAGTCAGGAGCCCGTGATAGAAACCGGGAATAGCTTCACTCACTACCTTTTCGCTATTGATTGCCATACCTCACATGAAACTGAATCTCCTGTTAGTTGCATTTAATGAGGAGCTCCCTCTGGCAGCTGTACTGGAGTGATTGCAGCTGTAACAGGGACGTTGACTTCCCCTTCACGTCTCACTACGTTCATTTAATCAGCATTATTGGTATAATAGTTCTCTTGTGGCTTTGTTCTGATGTCTTAAGAATTGTTATCGAAGCTACAAAGGAAGTGTCAACTTACATTAAAAAAACGAAAAGTTAATCTGCAGTGATCTGTATTTATTTGAGGAAAACTGAAGAGCAGGCCTATACAAATATTTAACGAATTTCCTTTGTCTTTGTACAAAGGAAATTCCTATTTCCAACTGCAAGCATTCAGAACTAAAGCCCCGGATGACCTGTGGGTGTCAAAACAACCAGTGGTGTCAGTGGTTATTTTGTACAAACGCCATCTCACCGCTCAGTAATTATAATAAGGTTCAACCAAGATAAACTGTGAGACAGAAACTCCTCTGTTTCTATGATATGAGCTGTATTGGGGTGTCACACCTCTTCATTGTCTTTGAGCTCTGACAAAGATTTCCGAGAAGTCTCTTCCCTTGCCTGCGCATTGCACAATACAGCAGGTATGTGCAGCTCAGATAAGATTTGGGAGTGTAGGGTTGTTTTGTCACAAGCCGACACTATCAAATGACCTGACCTGAGCATTGTGCTCAAACACGTCCTGCAGCAAAGCTCATTCATGTAGTATATTCTGTTAATGATCACTCAAGTGATATATCTGTTCTGAACAGAAACTAAAAGCAGCTCTACATGACCTCGGATCTGTAGTTTGGAGAGGTCAAAGGTCATCTTGAGCCCCACGGATGTAAAGAGTTTGATTTAGTCCTTTTACACTCAAACTGTCAAATGTAATGTGGCATGATTGTTTTTTCTTTTGTTAAGAGAAAGACTCACAGCACACTGTCACTTTAAAAGACATGTTTTTAACACAGTGCCTCTATTAGCCCTTCAGCTGCTGTTGTACAGGAGGGTGCTACAGTTGCACCCATTATAAGGAACTATAGTTACCGATAATTGTCATTATCAATCTGTCAGTGTTCTTTGATTGATTAATGAATTGTTCACTGTACAAATTGTACATTATAGATTGCTAATATGTCTGAGGGGACACCCTCAAATGTTTGTTTTTGCTGGTTCAAAGCAGCAAAATGAAAACGATTCATCAATTATCAAAGCAGTTGCAGATGCATTTTCGACACATCAATGAATCCACTTATTCATCCAGATCAGCAAAGAACCCCACACATTTGCTTCTACGAAGCACGAATTAATTTGTTCCTTAATTCTCCACAGATCACAGCTGAGACCCGGCGGTGCCGCGTACGCATGGAGGCTGATCGTTGGAGGCTTTCTGTCGTGTTCTGAGCTCTCAGATCTTTATTCCAAGCCAGCATCATCTTCTGCAGGCCCAAAGGAGTCCCCCCCCGACTTCACCACAGTGCATAGGCCCTCCATTCAAGGAGCCTTGAGCTGCGGAAAGAGAGAGAGGGAGAGAAAATAAACACGGCTTTAAAAAGACGCTCTTCATGAATTCCCCAAAAACCTAAAAGGCAAATACTGCGAGTCGGTTGGCGGTCCTGAGGAGGCATGTGGACAATGAGTATGGCTTGGCTCTGTCTCCCAGCCTGCACTGTCTTCCTTGTTGGTTGCTTTCATACAGCTGTCACGGAAAGCGATGTCACTCCACGCCTCACCTTCTCCTACAGTAAGTTTTGTTAACTTCTTGACCATAGAATTACCAAGACATTGCTTTAACGTACTACTAATTTAGTCCCAAGCTTTTCTGGCACCTTATGTAGGCCTATGTATCTCATTGGGCTGTTATTTATCAGTGAATACAGGATGACTTGCCTTGGTGGGGGGGGGGGGGGGGGGGGGGCCTGGGACTTCAGTTGGGGCTTCGTGAGAACATTTTGCACGAACAGCAGCACTTTGCAAACTTGCTTCGTCTTGGTCCGTGTAGCGAAGCTTCTGCAAATCACATCTGGGAACTTGTATATAACTCCAGCAGAAATAGCAGCTGTTTTCCAAACTATTTACTATTTAGTAGTTCGAGTACATCACAAAGTAAACCTACCATTATTTCCTCTCACATCCTGCCTACAGCACTGATTATGTAGTTCCATAGATTATGTAAGAGCTCAAAGGATTTAGAGGGGTGAAATGGTGTTTGTCTACACCGTAATGATTTAAAATCCATGTAAATCCGCAGTGTGAATGGCAGCTCCACCCGGGTGGCTCTGTTGCGTACCTACAGGGTCAGACATAATTACAAAATGAACAGGCCTATTGTGCTGCGACTTACTGAGGGCAGTCTGACAGAGTCTCACAAGCACTGAGAGTTATTGCTCTTGTATAAGATGACAGGATATCATTTCATCCAGCAATCTTACGAACATAACAAATACGATTGTCATATTTCACCCTTAAAACATGAGTCCTTTGTGCTGGCTTTCTGCGCAGTATGATTGGATGTGCTCTCTTGGTAGATGGTGCCATGGCCACTCGTGCCAAGTAGTGATTTTATCATCACTGATGTCATTCTTCAAATGATGTACCAGTGCACTTGAGATGACAAGTTCGATTGTATACGTGTACTGTGCTTTAGTATATCTATAGAAAAGTTTACAAAATGATGGATTATGAGATCAATGCAGGCTTTCAATGATTGAACTGCGGTTAGTGACTCACATTCATAAGAGTCTTATTGTCAGGATTGTGTTGACAGATATTTCTTACTAATCTATTATAGACGTGGTTAACATTTCCAGTGTGGGGCTGATTTTGAGCCAGGCAAGCTTTCAAATAGGTTATCCGTCTTGCCTGCCTGAGCCTGTGCCTTCCCTCATGTAGGACCTCTATACCAACAGGTAATCTCTCTCACCTGCCAACCTCAACAAAGCCCACAGCTCTGGCTCCAGCGGAGCGTTTCACAACAACACACCATCAGTCACTCACTGAAAAGAAGCTTCAAGTTCACACTTCTCCCCGTTCTGATGGAAAGATTTGCTTTTAGGGGGCGTGCAGCTGTTGCTAAACTCCACCGTAAAACATGCAAAACCTACATGTCAGACGCCTAGAAGACCAGAATGTATAGATGTGCTATGGATTCAGTGTGAGGCTAAGCAAGGAAGGAGCTAACCAGACTTATTAACCAGAACAACCTTACATATTTCCACGGAGTGGTTGTATCAGGTCCTTCTGTCCTATCTTGACATGGTTAAGGGCTCAGGTACTTTAGATCTACTAGCTGACTTGTGCAGTAAGTCCGACGAAGGATGTTTAAAAAGGCTGATCTCTTCGATTTTTAGCTTGATGTTTAAAATTCCCGGTTTTAGGGTTTTCAATTGTGATGTAAAACAAAGAACGAGCTTCATCCTGCTGATGAAGGTCAGCTGGGCCCGGTGGTTGAAGTTGTCTTGACGTTTTAATGTCGGTTCTGCTACACTGACATTTTCCAGCCTCGCGCAGAAAGGCTTTGTCACATTGTGTTTACAGTATCAAAGCAGAATGCGGAGCTGCGGGACCTGAACTTTATTCAGCAGAAAGCGGCTGGTCTGGTCATGGTTTCTGGTCCTCTCTGTCCTATCATCGGGACGCCAGTTAGCTTGACGGTTTGCATGCCTTAACCTCAGTAGTGTAAGCGGGCTGGAGCTGCCTGGCTGCTTCTCATCCTGTAACACTTTCGTGTCCCCTCCAACCCTCCCTTGCTCCCTCTGTCCCTTGGTCCCCGCCTCTGCCTTAATGAAGAGGCTAATCTACCATGAATAATGAATGGGGATTTGTATGTGTTATGGTGTGAACGCTTTTCTGGTTCTCATTATGCGCCTATCAGAACGGATCATGGGTTCAAGGAGTAGAGCCTACATCTGCCTTTCTCTCTGCTTTTGTTCCAGGCTTTAACGCGGACCATGACTGGCTTAGTGGGTTGGAAGACTATTTAAAGGCACACCTAGAAGCTGTTTAGGTTGCCTGTCTTTGCCCGTTGATCTGTTCAGCCTTCTGTTAGACATAATGTGTATGGGCAGTTGTAATTTAATTGGATTTAGGGGCCATACCCACAGCTACACTGGGACTCAAGCATTTTTAATGATTCAAAAGTTGTCTTATAGACCAGTCGAATCAACCACTTTCAAGTAATTCAAAATGACAACAGTGTCAAGTGAGAGAACAGCTTTTCAATACTGTGTCAGTGCCACGGAGCTGAACAGCAGTTGTTAATGCCTTGGGCTCTTGAAAGTTGTGAGGGGCCTGTTTTTACTATTTTCGGACATTTGGTGGACCAAACAATTAATTAATAAAGAAAATAATTGGTTGATTGAAGATATTGGTAGGTGCAGCACTGACAATTTGCTGACTGGAAAACAGCTAATAAAACCAACGTTTTCAATTTGTAATGTGAAACAGAAAACAAGAGCAAACATTTTCTGTCGATTTACTCATCAATTAATCAGCCAATCATTATGGTACTAGACTGTTCTATAGATTACGCTGAAATTAACAAGAAACTACATCCACTTTTCTTGGTTATTATCATTCTGTTTTATAGATGCAACCTCCATCAGAGTACTGTCAGGTGATTTATTAGTAGTTAAACATACAGCAGTAAGTACAAAAGATGGTGTTTTTATGATGTTTTAATATGTAATACTCAGTAATGCACTGTTTGTGTGACGGACCAGCCTCCATCTCAGTGATTGTTTTCAATCCATCATAAGACGACAGATCATTGATCCTGATATTGCAGATGTTTATGACACCCACCTTGTCTAATCCACCAGGGAGCCGGATATAAATCAAACTCAGCAGGCCCTGTGAAAGCACTCTCATTGTATATTCATTTTCAAGGTGTTGTGAGGACACTGTGTGTCTGCTCCTAATGTAAATACACAGCGTGGAGTCAGGTCAGAGGGCTGCTGTACAGTTAGAAACATGTCATGACCTCATGCACAGTCTCTTTGTTCTCGATGCTCCAGTCTTGTTCGGAGTAGGGGGTCATAGTGAGTTCCTGATAGACCAGCAGCTGGTTTACATTATTGTGGCTAATCCGGGGTCAGCTTGTGTTGCTCCCTGACCAACAGATTTTCATGGGAAAATAATTCTTTATAGCTGAGGTGCAGGCTCTTCTACAAAGCACAGGTTTAATAGATTTGGAGGAAGGTGTTTTATTTAAATGTGAACACATTATGACGTTTCAATCTCCTCATTACTGGTGTGTGGGTATATAATGCACATGCTTCATCTCTATACTGGAGGATTTTATAGGCATTTACAGTCTGTGCAGCATTTACAATATGACTTGCCGGTCTCTGTCTCCTGAAGCTGTGTTCAAAATTGCCACCAATCTCAGCATCAGCATGGTGCAGCGGAGACAACATCCTGCTAACAAGCTGCAGTCCTACAAGTTACCAATACAAACAGCAGGCTCGCAGCTTGCCTAATGAATCTCCTGGTGAATTGACCCTCTTGGCCTGTTGGCTTAATGCCTTCCAGATGCTTCAGTCTCTGTCCTTCAGCTTCCTACTCTCCCACACAATTACCCATTCAGCAGCAGCTCTTAATAGCTAGTTTAAAATTACTTGGGGATAATTTAGTTAGCACTCCACTGTGGCCTGTTTTCTGTCTTGATGTCACCAGACAATGTAGTGGGAGTTCTGGCACTGACCCAGTGGGACTCCTGTTGGCACTGAGGCTTCCTGTCGCAGCGGTCATTGCTTCCTTCTCAGCAAAGGGTCATCATCACTTTTTCTCAAAGCAATTGGATTTACGGTGAGGGGTTCATCTGTTCTGTCTCAAGCAAAGTCGTTGAACAAGTACACAGTGGACACGTGAAGACAAAGAAAAAGACATTTGGCCCTGGTGTCTTTATTTTCACAAGCTTATTATAATATTGAGATGTCCCAGCTCAACTGTCCATCCTCGCTCCCTTTAACAATTTCTATAAATCGTAACCTTTGACATCGGGCTTATATTTTGCCTGACCTTCTCTGTTGTTGTCCCTTGGTACTTTGTATCTATAAGACGAATAAGGAAAGCTGTCTGAATGAAATAAGCAAAGTTCCACCACCATCCAAATCCAACTTCCTTCAAGTCCAAAGGCTAAATATTGACTGTTAGATAGTATTCCACAACAGACTGTGGTTATCTTAAAATTCATGCTGTTGTGTGACAACTTTTACTTTTCATGCCTCCTCACCGGCCGCAGAGGTATTGTGATTTCAGGTTGTCAATTCTCCTCAACACCATATCTCAGGAATGTCTTGAAATTCTTCTTATAAAATAATTTATTTTTTGAGTCTGTCTGTTAATGATTTCAGAACATTAATGATCAAGGTATAGACAATATTTTTTCTACATGACGAATTGATATTTCAATGTGTGTACAGATGATTCCTTTCTATTAAACTGCTTCTGATTAAAGTTAGATAAATTGCAAGGCGTCATCTCTTAGGTTTATTGGGTTAATGAAAAAATCAAGAAATGCTACATATTGTTACGGAACAGTTTATGCATCATTTTATTTTCTCGCTTGCCAGCATTCTTCATATATTCCTATAGAGATGAGAATGTAGGTCATGTTGTCAGAAGACTGTAAATGGGGCATCTAACGTCCCTTAAAGATGATCCATCATGAGTCTACTCAGACACAGTATATTGTCACTGCATTATATTGTAGTCTTGCAGCAAGTAAACAAGAACGGGTGCTTTAAATGAGGTATGCAGTCGTCTGATCTTCTGAGCATACAGCTGTACGAGCCGATAAAGGCAGCTCCCTCATAAGGCTGATCGAATCAGCCTGTTATAGTTGCCCTTCAATAGAAGGCACTTAGATCTCTGTCACCAAAGGACAAATTACTCCACAGTTCCCCTCTAGAGGGGATGTTCCAGGCTTTTAATAATCCTTGTACTTTTTTTGGGACACAGACCCATCAGGAAATCAGATGTGAAAATGTAGGATTCCTTTAAGCCCAATATAATTAATTTCCCCCCTAAATAGATTAGCAAGCCAGTCTAGGCGAGTGTTTCAATCCATTTAGCAGTGTCATTTGCAGAAATTACTTTTAATTACATAATAATGGCAATGATCTCACATTGCTTCCAGCTGCCAGAGGTTGAACTACTGAGTATGCAGTGTATGCACTTCAATAGAGGGTCAAAGAAGTGCTCTGAAGCAAACAAAGCTGCTCTCTGTGGATCAGAGGTCTAGTCACGGTCAAACAGTGAGGCGTAAAGTCCCCCAGCATGTGAAGTGTGAACAGAGGACAATCCAAAGACCACTGGGACTTCTTCTTTTGTGGAAAAGAGTTCTGGTGAAAAATGTTGACAGCGAAGTCTGATTGTCCAATAAAGAGCGTCAGTCAGCAGAATATAATCACTTCAACAATCACTTGAAGACTTTCCACTTCCAAGAGTACTCACTCAACTAATATGCTCTCTCTCTATCTCTTGATCCTTCTCTATCACTCTCTAAAAGAAAACCGTTAAGCACTTATGTCACTTCATGCACCTAGTGTTCTGGCACTTGTGTCAGATGTAACATGGAGCAAAGGAAATTATTAGGAATTTAGTCTTTTTGTAATTTGTGTGAACTGACCCTTTAAACATGTCTGAAAAGGTCCCTTTAATTGTAAATAACTCAAGCAGAAGTTTGAACGCAGTCGCCGTTTTTGACATTCACAGAAGTTATATCCTATCTGGTCACTGTGAAAAGGCTCATGTGGCATCCTGAAGCGGTGAACATCTATGGTTAGTAACAAAGCTTTCTAAATACGTTCCCTGACAAGACAAAAAGCAAGACGGACAAGAGGTCTAACAGAGTGAAGATGAACTACGGTGTAGCGTTACTGTACGTTGTACCTCTTCAGTACTTGACATGAAGGTGACTTGGCTGCCCTCTCTGGCACCCTGTCTCTGTGGCTGCAGTGGATAAAAGCTGCTCTTCCACTCTTAAGTGCTTCCTCTGAACCGTCCTGTCTGTTTCCCCTCTTTCTGATACACCACAACATTTCTGGGGCTGCGTTGTCATGAAATGGCCCCTCAGGAATAAACCTCAGACAGTCAAACAACAATGGAGGGGAGTCTTTAAGAGACTGTGGCGTATGTGGAGGGGGAGAGTAGGACAAGTTCAAGAAGGGAACAATCATTAGCTTGTGATAGTGATATTGTTTTAGTCTTAACAGTCTGAACAGTGTTCGACCTCGAGCAGTTATTCTGTCTGGGGTTTGCGGTCTCAGGACTGTGTTGCTGCTTTTGACTACGGCTCATACGGTCCAGAACATATAAGAGTCAGCCAATGGACAAGTCATGAGGCTGCAACAGAAATCCTCCTTGTTATATTCCCTGAGGAAGTTTGTGACTCTACATACATGTATATTATAGTGAAAACAGTTGTCCTAAAGCCCAAACTTTTTGATTCATCATCATATAAATAGAGAAAAGCAGCAAATTCAGAAGCTTGGGACCAGTGAATGTTGGACATATTTGCTTGATAACTGACTTCATTGATGAATAGATCATCTCTCTTATTGGTATGTTCCGTGTCAACATATTATGCTGCATTAATGCCGTCAAGACCTCAAATCACTTTTAAGTTACTGTTAAAAGTAAATATTGTTGAAGTTGAAGAAGCCAGTTAGCGTGTTTGAAACGTACGTGGCGTCTCAAACACGTGAAAGGTGAGACCAATGAAGGCCTCTCCCTTCATGACGATAAAATGAGGCAGTCAAGTATTGATGAGAGCAGCTTTAAAGATATTGCTGCAATTTGATGCTGTCACTGGAAGACCGACCTGTCGATTCTTAGGTCCAACCGGTCCATACTGAAGATGATTTATGGTTTTCTGAAGTTGTGAATGGAAAGCTTTGTGCGGTTGCAAACCCTCCTGGATCTCTTTAATGATACTCAATTAGGGGCGCGATTGTTTTTCTTAGTCGGCTGTGGTCGTTAAGTATGACAGTGGTGATCTGGCTCCAGAGTGTGTGTAGATATCCACCTCTGTTGAAATCCCTCAAAGCTTTTGTTTTGGTTCAGGCTTTGGCCTTTGTCTCTCTCTTCGTAAATGTCTGACGACTCGGTGGGTAGGGGGACGAAAC
The DNA here is from genome assembly GCF_949748355.1 of Melanostigma gelatinosum. Taxonomy (NCBI): domain Eukaryota; kingdom Metazoa; phylum Chordata; class Actinopteri; order Perciformes; family Zoarcidae; genus Melanostigma; species Melanostigma gelatinosum. The sequence continues at coordinate 11,700,974 of NC_136634.1, forward strand.
GGCACTCCATTTATCCTGCGATGATCGTGAAAAGGAGAGAGAATTGTCCCAATGCGTCCATGTACCGTACAGTACAGTACACCAGAGCCTCTCGTGGTTTTACTGAGGGATTTAACTACAGTATGGCTGCTGCCAAGGCGATTGACTGCTATTCACACAATGTTTTCCCGAGGGAGAGGAAGTCTCAACCTCCTGTAGCTCTGAGGTGAGGTTACATCAGGTCACACGTACTGCAGGGAACAGACCACATGGTGTGCTTATTATACAACTTGATGACACCTTACCCTCTCTGGACTGGATTAGTTTTATGGCAGGAAGTGCTATAACTGTAATTATTACAACCAGCATCTCTGGTTGTAATCCAGTGTGAATCTGTCAGGCCTGTGACTTTCGCTTCTTATGATAATGCTTTATCTCTTCTTCTTTTTTGCATTGCAGATTGGACGCTCCATCGTTCCATTAAGATATTAGGGTTAAATTCGGGTACACCATCCTAAATTCTGTGATTTGCCTCTTTTGGTGATTAATCATGAAATAATTTGAACCAATTTATCACATTGGTTTGAGCTTTTGGAAGATATACTTTACTGGGGGGTTTTTTTCTGAGCCAAGAGGAGGGTCGAAAGAAAATATGATTAACTCTGGACAGAGCCTTGCTTTTATTAGTTATTTGTTAAAAGTGAACCATAATGCTCAGCCTCACTCCCCACCCCAGTCATCTTAGAGCAGTCATTTATATATCACAGAAAACAACATTCCTCTGCAAACATGAAATATTAGAAGACCTTCTTCAGCAGAAACAAATGGAGTGCTTTGGTCTGTTATTTTTAAAAGTCCTGTATCAGAGCTTCAGCACACGTGAAGTTTCCAGCAGCTCCCTGCTTCTGTTTATGCTGGCATACAATTAAGGCACGTTGTTCAAGCTAGGCCAGCAGTGAAAGCCCTCAGGCTGCTGCAAATCTGAGATACAAATGGGCCTTTAAAGCAGTGATTAGGAGAGTTGATGATTTCACCCTTGGCTTTAGTCGGGGGTGTTAATGTGGTTGGAGCAAATCGTTTTCTTACTGTCGGCGAAATATGAGACATATTCTCTCCCTGATGGGGGAGCTGACAGGATTTAGAAGTTGCAGTTGCACACAGAAACACAGGCACGTTGATTTATCTTCATCAGTATTCATTTATCATACGTCAGTTTTCCTTTTTTGTTGCTTGGTGTATTGAATAATGCACGACCCTTTGCTGTGCTGTGTTGTTTACTGGGACCTTCGTTGCATGACATCCACCTCGCCTCCTGTCAGCTCTCCACTGCGTGGTGTCTGATAAAGGACGAGATGCCAGAAGAAATGCTTAAAATGTTGTCTAAACATACATGAAGACGGGTGTGTTATGGGTGTATTTTGTATTTTTTTAAATCAAAATTCTCGTCAAACTATTCCGTCAACATTAAAACACAGAAAACATTTCCCGGCTGTAGAGTTGTCATGGGAAACAAGGCAACTCCGTGAGGCTTGTCAGGGGTGACACATTGGGCTGGTGTGTCTAATTAAAACAAAATATAAAGTCGGTGGTGTTCATCAAATTTTATGGCCACACTCACACCATCAAAATGCCTTAATTTGCATATTCAAGTGCCTTTTTTTTGCATTTTCTGTCCTCAGTAGCTTCTAATGGCTCATCCATGAATTACACCATATGTTGTCTCCTCTGTCTGTTTCTGTCCAGATGCGAAGGAGAGGACAACCAGAAGTTTCTCAGTCGGCGGAGTCTTCAACTTCACCTCTCTCCTACTCAGTAAAGAAGACAACACGCTGTACGTTGGCGCTCGGGAGATCCTCTTTGCTCTCAACCTCACTGACATCAGTGCCGGCAAGCTACAAAGAAATGTAAGAGCCAAGCGCCTGTAAACCTCTGTAATATATACACTGTATCGTATCAATATGAATGTAGTTACAGGATCCCAGAGGTACAATATGGATATGATTAGGTCCCAGACGTCCAATGTGAATACAACCTCACTGTATTATACCTCCAGTATGAGTCTGACAGTGTTTCTCTTCTGCAGCTCACGTGGGAAACTCCAGAGAAGAAGAGAGACGAGTGCAGTTTCAAAGGCAAAGACCTGCAGGCAAGTGAACTGTTTATGTAAAAGCTCAATTAGCTTAACTCCGATAACCCAAACTGCATTTACATGACTGCAGGTTTACCTCACTGGTCACGTTGACCATCGTTGCAGTGCACTTTGGAGACAGACCCAGGGTAAAAAAAACCCTGGAAAGTCCCTGTCAAGTTGTAACTTTCCATTCTGCAACGAAGGATTTTTCCCTTCCTTTCAAACAAACAAAATGTATTTTGTCACCTTACTCCACTACGACTTCCACATGCAAACATACAGACCCAGAACCTTGTGGATGTCTGATTACGTATTTGTGAGGGGGGAGCACATTAGTAAGAGGAATGTTTTTATTGAAAACGATCTAAGAATTGCCAGATGAAAAAAAATAACACAAAAGTCGGAGTGGAAAGTGGATTTTAATATTTAATTATGTATGTCCTTTAAAGTATGTTAGCAGCTGTAAAGCCATTTTCATGAAATTCTTTTCTGTGTTTCGAATGCAGACGGATTGCTTCAACTACATCAAGATTTTACTCCCTCTGAACACCACTCATCTGTATGTGTGTGGAACATACGCCTTCAGCCCCACCTGTGCTTACATAGTAAGTGTTTATATGAACCAGACACATCTGTTGCAGTGGCCTGCATTGTGCAACCTGTGCATGTGTTGAGGATCTAAAAACCTGCGTCATTCCTTGATTTGTTTTTTAACGAAGTTAGCCTGGTGCATGACTTTATAAGTGGTGTTTGTTTATTAAATTCTAGAGGAAGATCATCTAATATCTAGTGCATGCTGCTTCCAGCTCACTTAGCAGTCTGGCTGAGGCCCAGCTAGACACAATATACTCTACGTACATTATTTTATTATCTCCTGTGTCGACGGATCCAAATATTTAATGCGTGTAAGCAGATTACATAAGGATCGATCCAGTTTGTGAACTTTTTTTCGACAACTATTTTGAAGGCTTTTAAAACTATCTACAAACATACAGGGATGACCTGTGGCTTCAACTTTACCCCGAAGACTGACTGATCACCTTTCCACTGTGGGACAGACGCACGGCGGTCACTGTCAGAGCAGGTTACAGCTCCCGTTTTCAACTCAGTGTGACATGCAATGTGTGTGTTTGTGCTCTCCAGAACACTGCAGACTTCTCCCTTGTCAAGAGTGATGCTGGTGAGATTGTAACAGACGATGGACGAAGCCGCTGCCCCTTTAACCCCGAATACAAGTCCACTGCTATCATGGCTGGTAGGTACCAGAATGGCTGTTGATAAAATCAAGCTTTGTTTATTAAAGTCCCAGTGAAGCAGAAGTCAGAGCGTCTTTAGTGTCCGTACTGTGACGTATTCCCCAGTGAAACAATATGTTTGAGTGGTGTGCAGTTAAAAGAGAGATAACAATCAAATCCCTCACATCTGATTGGACCGCTTACAAGTTATTAATGTAGCGTGATATGGAGCTACAGAGGCCCCACACAAACCTCCGTTGTAGCAAAAAGTTGCAGATTGTTTGATGGATGGATGACATCATATTTGTGGGTGAACTTGGTCGGTACTAGCTTATGTGAGCACTCCCTCTTTTGTTTTCGACGAAGAAAATAATTTGGATTTTTGATATAAAATACAAAGAAATTTATTTTTTGTAAATAGTTTTTGCACGTATTGTTAAATAAGTGCACAATATGATATATGTGATCTAAAAGGGTTGAACACTTTTTAATTTCATCGTGACTTTAAAAGAAGCAGCCACTGTTGGAATCTGTAATGTAATTAGTTACAGGTGGTTGATATGGAGACGACTTGGGGCGTAATCTCTGGATTTCATTACTGCGTATGATGCAGAAGCCTATACCCCCTGTGGTAAACACTGTGATTATGCCGGTCTTCTTCATTGTGTTGCAGATGGAGAGCTGTATGCCGGTACAGTCAGTAATTTCCAAGGAAACGAACCCATCATTTACAAGAGTCTAAGCAAAGGAACGGCTCTAAAAACAGAGAACTCACTCAACTGGCTTCAAGGTACAGTGCGTTGGCCGGAATGCAATGCTTTTCATGAAATCAAGTATTAAAAAAACATTTGATATCTCATATTATACAAGATATATGACCGTCCAAAGCTGTTTGTGCCAGATATGCTACATGAGAGAGTTTGACACCATTAGAAATTATATAGATAAAAACTCTTCAACTACAATCTGTCAAGAGTCCATGTTTAAATTGAATTTTCTATTTAGTGTGTTGATGTCAGAGGGAATAGGCACATCTGTCCCTGGATGCCTGAATTTCATATACTGGAAGTTGAAAGCATTTTTCACCTTGTCTTTCTTTCAGACCCAGCCTTTGTTGGCTCTGCCTACATACAGGAGAGCCTGCCCAAGGGCAACCTAGTGGGCGATGACGATAAGATTTACTTCTTCTTCAGTGAAGCGGGAAAGGAGTTTGATTTCTTTGACAACACCATTGTGTCACGCATTGCTCGCGTGTGTAAGGTGAGTGACGCTTGGAGGCAGACGGTCCACGTAAAAGGGCCTTTTTCCCCTTTAGCTAAATATCCTGTCACCCCCTCACATCACTAGAGGGATCGATCAGACAAGGGAGGGGGGTTTGTTTGTGTATTTCATGTTTTTGTGTTCCTATACAGGCAAATAGTCTTCTCAAAGCTTCTTACAGCCTAAATAGGATGGATATATTGCCTTTCTGGCCAGGATCTCTTGTTACAGAAAAACATTCCTCGTGCGTGTTTCCCTCTCTTTGATTATTTTTCTCCAGATGCTCTCCTCCCTCAATTCTTATCGTGTTTCACCAAATATTTCTGTTCAAACAGGAGTCCGTAAGTAAAAATGTAGCACACTGTAGCACCGCATCCATGCGCAGAATTGGATTATCACCTGCTGAAATACTTAAACCCAGGGCTTTTGAACTAAATTTTAAACTTGTCCTGTGACACTATCTAATGTGTTTTTTCAATATTTTTAAACACAACTTTAGAAATGTACATGGAGAGCGAGGATTTTTTTTTATCTTAATGTTTTATAGAAGGCTGTTTTAGTCAGACTCTGCCTACGGGGTTATATTTGCAATTATCGTTTTTCCATACATCCAATAAAAAAAACTGTTGATTAACAGAGTTATGTAAATATTGACTCATGGTTCATGTTGATGATACATTTTCTCACACATGGTTAAAATATGTGTTCAACATATGTATCCTGGTACAGATTACCCAACAGGAAATTAGTAATAATGTGTCACTTTTTGGGAGTGTGCTCCCCCCCAAAAAATGTAGAAAACAACAAAGCTTTAAAATCAGGTAAAGCTCTGAAGATGGCTGGCGTTTGTTCCTTTAAGTACTATCAAGTGATTCCTGTTCAAATAAATTATTTGACTTATTATGTCGGCAGCACTTCCCCTCTTTGTTGTTTATCCAGGTGTTTAGTGCAAATGTTCCACTTCATAGAGGCTAACTATGGAATTATAAAACCTGTTTTGCTTGAAACAAACAAAGTAAAGCATGTTGTCATTTGCTGGTTTTCCCAGAAAGAAGCCATCGCTGCCTGCCATGTGCATGCTTTGTGAACGGCCCTTTGAACAAGGGATGCTTTTACAAGGGATTAATAAATGGGATGCATTTGCTTCAATTATTTAGCAGTCAGTTTTAGCACAGAGTGGCATTAAATTATAAAACTAGGTTCAGCCAGGAGGACGAGAGAATATACTGCATGTTGCTCATTATCTGCCTGGGTTACTGCAATCAGTAATTGCTTCAGAAGCTCAGTGTTGGTCATGTGTCATTTCCTCTCCGATCCAGCGCTGCCATTTCCTCTGATTAATGTAAGACTAAAGTGGACACGATTGAAGTTTCATGTTTAAAGGGTTTTAGGTAGTTTCGATCATTTAGTATTTCTCTTTGGTCCTCTGCACATTTTTAATACTTATTTCTTCCAGCAGCCAAATTTCAGCTTGTAAGATCTAAGACTGCGAGAAAACTGGAATAATTGTTGCCATGAACTGAATGTAAACAGACAGTATGGTTGGTGTAGCACATCACCCTCCCTTTAAATGCCAGGTCTTTTCATAGAAGTACAGGCTCTTGGTCTCCTTAGGTGAAGCATCAGTAGCCATCTTTGTGAGGCCCGCAACTCTCTGTGGATTACATTCTGTTTCACAGTCATACATCACATACTGTAAAACATTTTCACATTGAAGTTGAAAGATGTAGTTGCTCTCCAATTTGCGCAGATATCCTGTTGTACACTCTGTGTAGTCAAATTAGTCAGCATGTCAAGGAGGTCCCGTGCCACACATCACTTTGAAGGCGAGTGCCAAAGGTGCTGAATCACAGCGGTAGTGTCAGTGAAGAAGGATTGCTCGGGAGCAAAGCCTCTTTTTGCTTTTCATTGAAAAGCATTTGCCCCCCTCAAAGCCCTGAGTGATCTTTTCCTTTTTTATCGAAGCCAGTTGTGATGATGTATATTGTTTTCATGGTCGACAAATCTGTTGCCTCTGGGTATATCTGTGTTACAGGCGCAATCGCTTAAGATCATTAGGATTTTACAATACGAGGTTAATGTTTTTCAATTACGTCAATTCAAACAGCTTCACTTTTGTACATATTTGGACTTTTGCATCTTATGTTATGTGAGGTATGCCACACACCATATGGTGCACATTATTATTTCATGCCTTTTACAAGCCTGTCACATCCCATCATATCCCACTTGAGTATCAAGCCATGTTTTTGTTTTTTTTCAGAGGCATTGTCCATCTCAGACAGGTGTCAATCTTATGTACTTGCACCCTCTACTGGCCACGTGTTAAACAGCTCCAAACCGTCAATATTTCTGTTGCAGGGCGACATGGGAGGTGAGAGGGTGCTGCAGAAGAAATGGACGACCTTCCTGAAGGCTCAACTCTTGTGCTCTCTGCCTGATGATGGCTTCCCCTTCAACATAATCCAAGACATGTTTGTGCTGACACCCAGCCCCGAGGACTGGAAGAACACTGTGTTTTATGGAGTATTCACCTCTCAGTGGTGAGGACCGACTTTTCGCTACTTAGATTAATACATCACCAAACTAATGTAGTGTCTCTCTGTCTGAGGTATGCTTCAATTAAAAACGTTCCGATCGAAACCAAAGTGCAAATGCAGGAGAAGAGAGGAGATGCTTTGTGTCAGATTCAGCTGCTAGTTACTGTCCATCTTCACTCCCTGGGCAGTTAAACATGGCAACAAGATTAAACAAGATCAGGATGTAATAAATGATCAATCCGTATTGTTTATGTCTTTGAAGGTATAATGGTGCTTCAGGGAGCTCTGCAGTGTGCTCCTTCACTATGGACCAGGTGGAGAAGGCGTTCAACGGGCGATACCGTGAGGTCAACAGAGAGACTCAACAGTGGTACACATACAATCATCCGGTCCCAGAGCCTCGGCCTGGTGTGGTGAGTAAATACCTGCTGCCCTCTACTGGAGAACCTGCAGACAAATACATGTCAGTACTCGGCAGTATTTCATGTCATCTTAACGAGTTTCACGCGTTCCTGTCTGCTCAAAGCGATATCCGTCGAGCTGTCCTAATGCACCACCTTTCTTCCTAAACAGCAAATCACTGTCGTTTTAATTTCCTGGCAGGCGCATCACAGTTTAAAAAATCGAAGCAAAAGAAACATTGAGGTGCTGACCGGCTGCAGTATGTGTCGTTATACGTGATTGAATGTTTGTAAATGACTCAATATGTTTGCCTTCACAGTGTATCACCAATGCTGCCAGGGAACAGGGCATCTCCTCCTCGCTGCACATGCCGGACAAGGTGCTGAATTTTGTCAAAGACCACTTCCTGATGGACAGCGTGATCCGCAGCCAGCCACTCCTGCTAAAACGCAATGTTCGCTACACGCAGATCGCTGTCCACCGCGTCCAGGCAGCAAAAAAAGCGTATAATGTGATCTTCATTGGCACGGGTAAAAGACCCCTCACCCACAATCACACATTGCACTATGTTATTGATCACTGTCATTTCTCAACATACACAAAGAGTTTAATCTAATCTCAAGTTGTACTGTGTCTTCTAGATGATGGGAGACTTCATAAAGCCATTAATGTCAACAACAAGATGCACATCATTGAGGAGATGGTGCTCTTTCATGATTCCAAACCAGTGCAACACATTGAGCTGGACACTGAAAAGGTATAGTGGAGTGCTGAGAGAGGGACAACAACCCCGGCTTGTTTTGCAGAGCTTTCTCATGGTGTGAACTAATAGCAGGCTCAGTGAATGCATTTATTGGCAGTTTGCAAATTCCATGAACCATGAAGAGCGGCAGCCTAAAGCAGACCTCATGTTCAATGAGCTAATGACATGCAACTGTCTCTCAGGGGATCTGCAGACAGCTGGTGTTTTAACAGCTGGAATTGTGACACTTCTTGAATCCTGGCTTGTCTTTGACACTTAGATTTGTAAATTTGGGCAAAGAAATTCCTATTAAGCCGGTGTTAAGAAAAGCTAAATGTGCTGTTTTTAGATCAGGAGAAGATTCTACATGAAATAAGTAACCTATTATTTGGGGCACTTCTTTCCGGTCCCCTGCTTTGTCATCTCTCGTCCACAGGGTCAGCTTTATGTTTCCTCTTTCTCTGAACTGGCGGAGGTCCCAGTAGCTAACTGCACTAATTATCAGAGTTGCGGGGAGTGCATCCTCTCCAGGGATCCTTACTGCGCTTGGAATGGGAGGCAGTGTGTGGATGTCAGACAGGCTTCACCAAGCAGGTATGCATCCCTCTGCACAATAATCTGCAAACAGTTTTTTTTTTACAGCTACAGCTTTTGAGACAAACGTGTCTGTCGCAATGTAAATATAAGATGGTTTCTGATTAAATATATGTCTTTCAGTGCCTTGCAGCAGGATGTCGATGAAGCTGACACATCAGCTATTTGCAACAAGACAGTGCCAAGCCCACGGTTTGCTAAACCTCCACCTACACGTAAGTGAACTCCTCTTATAGTCAGATTTACAGAGCAGCACTCTGTTTTTTTCCACGCTTTGCCTTTCAATTTGAGTCTTGATTACAAATGTATTCATTTGGTAATTTGAATTCTACACAAGATAAAGTGCAGAGCTTATTTCGTGCCGTATCTGACTCGAGCTCCGTCTCTGCTTTGACTTTCCACAGGAATGTCTTCATGCCAGGTGATCATTATCCCAGCCAACACGTTCAAAGTACTCCCTTGCAAGCTGCGCTCTAATTTGGCAGAAAGGAGGTGGGAGTTCAGTGAGAGTGCAGGTCACTTCCATTACCCCAGCCCAGAGGGGGGATTGGTCGTGGTAGCTCAAGCTGACAGGCAGGAAACCTATGAGTGCTGGTCAGTGGAGGAAGGCTTCAGACAGCTGCTGGCAAACTACTGTGTGAGGGGCGAGGCCAAGCACGAGAGCACCACCCTGAGAGGCCGCTCACGTACGCCACAGGTCTCCCAGGAGGAGTTCATCATCCTGCCAGGAGGGGCCCGCTCACCGCAGATCAACACTAAGACGTACTGGAACGAGCTGATCGTGGTGTGTTCCCTCCTGGCGTTTTCCCTGGTGGTCTTCTCTCTATTTGTGGTCTACAGGAACCGCGACGACATGAAGTCCATGCTCAAGGAGGGAGAGTGCCCCAACATTCAGCAGAAGAAGCCCAGGATAGTGGTGAAACCGGCTGAGAACTTGCCGCTAAACGGCAACACAGTCGCAGCGTCAGCGTCAGACCACAAGGGCTACCAGACCCTTAACGACAACTACATCTGCAGCACTCCCCCGCACGAGTGCTCATCGCCCGACAACAGCAGGAGCTTCTTAGAGTCGGAGAAGAGGCCTCTGAACTTGAAAGAGAGTCATGTAGAGATTTCTCCCACGTGCCCACGGCCAAGAGTCAGACTGGGCTCCGAGATTAAAGACTCTATAGTGTGAGGCTGGCTTTGTGTTGTGTGGAGGGACTCACTTTAAACTGAAAGAAACGAGTGCACTTGCTGAGAGAGACAAAGCCCTATAAGAGGGAAGACTGAGGATCATTCGAGTCTTCATGGAGAGACATTTCATTTCACCGATTTTGCACTTTTTGTTCTGTCCCTGTGGACCATGTTTATTTCATTTCATTTCCCTCTCACTCCCTCTTATTCTAGTGTGTTTGAAGAAGTTCCAGTTTGCCTTCAGACTTTTGATGCTTTCACTACACTGATTTAGTTTCATAGCATTGCCGCTCAGTCCGTCCATATGATCTGCTGGTAATGCTTTGAAAGGCGGAGTGATATTCAAACATGTTCCCACTAACGACTCATAGTGTTTCCTGTTTTAATTGCATTCTGTCATCTGTTAAGAGCCCACCCTTGGCTGAGGCTATGCACTATGTACTGGTCTGTAGCAAGGTAAACACACACACCAGGATATACACGAACAGCAGCCGGCAGGCGAGAAAGAAAAAAAAGAAAAGTCCTGTCATAGATTTTTTAGATAGCCAGTATGCATTCACACAAGTATACTCATTGTTTAGGCTTGAATATAACACAGCAACAGAGAAAGAATTAAGAGTAGAAGAGTTGTGCTAACAGACTGAAAAGGTTGATAAAAAAAACAGATATTTATAAAGAGAACACAAACAAGGATTCACCTCAGTGGAAACTCTACCCACCTCAATCACCGCACACCAAAAACATGAATATTATACAGTCAGAAATGATGACATATTGTGTTTTTAAGTATTGGTATTATTAGTGGATACAAATATTCCTCCGTGGAAGCCTGACTTTCAACAGGGTTTTCTTTCACCAAATGTGATGAAGGGAAAAATGTCATTCCAGGTATTATCATGCTGTTCTTCATGAGATAGGCAGTCTATGCAAAGCAAATAATGTGAAGTGGGGTGAACACCAAGACAACCTCGCCTCGAGACTGAGTTAGCACAAAGGTGTTGGCGCTCGTAATTACTTTAGGATCAGCGGCACTGCAAACACACACACACCCACACACACACACACACACACACACACAAACGCTCATTACACTAACTCTAGGTATGCAAGAGATTTTAGCTATTTTGGTGTATTTTAGTGCAGAATATTGCCAAAATGTTTCTCTTACAGAGAGGCATTTTTCATTTTCTTTAATTTTACAAATAACACCATTCTCAAAGGGAAACAATAATAAATATTTAAATAATACACCGATTCATAATGTGATTTAAATAACACATCTGTGTGGCCTCAACTTTGATATACATATTAATTGAGTGTTAATGAGTGGAAGAAAATGGCCTCTGCTTGCTTAAATGGTTTGAAAGGCAACCATAAAAGCAATAATTGTTATTCTCATCCAGTAATATTATACTTGTGCATTTTAATGATCTTGATTAGTCATTTACCTTATTCAGAAATAATGAATTATAAACCATATGATCCAACACATTTGTGGGTCAGAGGTTGGAGTAACTTGAAAGCATTTTTATACAATATAATTTAAGTCTTACTTGAGTTGAGCTCTCGTATTTCAATGTGGCCAGCAAAATTACAATTTCACAACAATGCAGGAAGGCATTCTGCTTGACTCAGAATGCATAGGATTTGCACATGATGTTGGAAAGCCTTAGTATGATGCAGGTTATGGTTTTGATAACAAATCTAAAACAGATAATGCCTTCTGAAACAATAATCAAGAGATGTGCCTCTTGGAAAGATAAACGAACCAGGTAGTAGTGCTGTAGAGTCAAACGCTACACTGTGGGTGTGACAGGACTGGCCATGCTCAGACACAAGAGTGAAAACATTGAATAGGTGTGATTTAATTCTCACGTTTGTCCAGTATGTGCTCATGAGGTGTTTTTTTATTTCATTTTTTATCACAGTGGCTTCAAATTTAGTCAGGGACTCAATTTCATTCTAAAACTGTAGCACATGAATCACCACTGGCTGATTTTAAAAGACTGAATTATTGACAAGTATTATGTTACATTTCTTGTAAATGGCACTGAAACAAATGACTCAAAGGCTGGTCAACTATAAAGATTCATGCTGAGACTGTTATTAAAAGCAAACAATTGGCCACTTTTGGTGAAGTGGCTGCCGTCAGAACAACATACAATTGCAGAAGAAATACAAAGTGGCAGTGACTTAGTAACATATGTGCAGGTACTGAACATGCTTTTATTGAATACAAGCCTCAACTATTAACGCCACAGTGAAAGTATCGTCGTCTGCTATCTCTTAATGAACCACTGTAGGCTGGCCTTTTATTTGTGACAGTACAAGTTGCTCAGACTCTTGTCAACATGTAAGTAAAAAGAAACTTTTTTTTATGTCAAATTGTTTTGTAAATTCAGCTGCCAATGTAAAAATATTGTGAATTGTATTTTTTTGTATCATACATCACTACTGTTTGTTTTTTCTTTTTTGTATTGTATATAAAAAGCACTTTATTTAAATTTTTCAAATAAAGATCTAATGGATCTTTTTTTATTTTATTTGAATGTCCCCATTATTACATTAAGTAAAACATATTTACCTATTATGTATACAGATGAATCATTTACATTCATCTGCATGAATGGCTACAATGTTAAGATTTTGAAGGTTTTAATATGATGATTTAATCAGTTAGGGTGGCGTCAGAAACACTGCAAACCCTGGGGAACAAAGAGGAGTGTCTCTGATAAAACGCTCACGCACCACACACCCTAAAGGTAAACAGAGGCTCGCACTTGCGTATCTGGTGTGTATTTCGTGTTAGAGCTGCACACAAGGATGACATCTTAACTCTTGATGACGCAAAAATAATTATAACGTAGGTTGCTGCTGCAGTAACTTGATAGAATCCAGGTAGGAAGTGGCACATTGGGTCCATTGATTCGGATGATACCCGCCTCCACTGAGATTTGGACCAATGAGTGGCTGTGGGACTTTAACAGAGGCTTTTATTTGGGGTTGGCACGCAGTCGAAGTCAGCTCGTGAGAGAAGCCGGGGCTGGATTTTATCTTTGACATTTTGATATGCTTTGTATGCGTTTTTATTCATTCTAATATGGAGCGACCCAGCCTTCGGAGATTGTTTTCTGCTTGTGACGTGAACAAGTCCGGTAAAATAGAGTACGACGACTTCACGGTGGTATGTCGCGAGCTCAACGTGTCCGAAACTGAGATGAAAACTTTGTTCGACAAGTTCGACGCGGACGAGGACGGATGCATCGACTTCAGCATGTTCTCGTCCAGGTTTCAAGAGGTTTCGGAGGCTCTGGACTTTGCGTCTTTCGGTGCTGGGTTGTCCCGGAACCGAGGCTGCCCGTGGGAAGAGTTTGAAGGCAGGATAGATGCTGAGTCGGTCCTCTCTGAAAGGTAAACGCACATCCGGCTGACTCGTAATTAACCAGAAAAGTTAGCCAGCGGCTGTTGCTGCTTCTGGGACGTTTACTGTCAGTTAAGACGTCGGCTGCTGCGTGAACACCTGTTCCTGGTCCTATTTCCTTATTTTATTTACCAGCTAAAACACGGATTTGTTTCATTAGTTTTCAAGCGTGTCGGCTTGTCCTTTGTGGTGACTGACAAACTATTCACGTCGATGTTTAATCTAATATGTATTTAAGGGCTCTGCCCTGCAGCAGTGCACGTAACGTTAGTCATGATGTTGTGTGACTTTAAATGAAGAACTGTCGGTAATGGAAACAGTAGCCAACGCTAGTTTAACACTAAAGCTACCTTTTGTTAGTAAATGAACAGTCTATTATGATCATTAACCATTTCCTACAAGTTAAAATATGAGAAACGAATAGATTACAGTGACAAACTCCAGGTCTACTGACAAGCCTGTTCCTGAGCTGCAGTTGTCATTTGCCCCAATTAACAGGTGGTCAAGTGATGCGCTGTCATCAAGACAAACAATTAAGAGGAAAAAAGACTTTCCTTTCTTATAACATAATTAACAGCTGTTGACCAAACGGTTAAGATTTAGAAAATGAAAGCATCCTGTCATCAACCAGAGTTCAGATGGGTATTGCGTACATGTATTCATTTTGTATGGGAGTTTATTCACATCAAATGTAGCTGATGATACAATTTGGAAGAGACAGATTTGTCATTTCTTTTTTTCCCCAATTGTTTTGGCAGACCTCACTACATTAGGAGTGTAGACTTTGCGCATTATTTCTGTTTTGTTGCTACCTGGCTGTTCAGGTCATGTACTATTTTGTCATAGTTGTGTGTAAAATGATTGAGTTTCATGCACATTTGCCTGTTGCTGAGCCAAATGGTGTGATGCCAATCAGGATCATATGTGGGATTTAAACACACTGCCTTTCATGTTTTTCATAAAATGTTGTTCCTGTTTAAGTATGTTTGGAGATTTTTATACACTCTCTTTTCTACATGTTGCTGAAATAGGCATTTTTTATTTATATATATATATATATATCTCTCTCTCTCTCTCACTCTCACTCTCACTCTCTAACAATAACAATCGGCATTCCGCATGTCCAACTGTCAACAGAGGTGTTGCGCCCTAAGTCCTATTGTTGATTGAAAGTGGATCATGATGGTGTGAGAAGTTTATATTGCTTTGATAATTCTTTCCCCACTATGAAATTTACACCTTTAACATCCACCTTTCAGGCCCACGGGGGTTGAGTATTTGACGCTAGAAAGATAGATTTTGGGTATGATGCTAAGAAAATGCCTCTCACCTGTCATGGCTGCAAGTAACTATTTGTTCTCCTCCCACAGTCTCAGGGAGCAGCTGGCTGGTCTTTACCAGGCCATTCACATTTCTGCAAACACAAATCTACTGCAGCAGTATGAGGAAGTCATCCACTCTCTGATCAGTCAAAGCCAGGACAACAGACTGGAGTGTGAACAGCTGGAGACCAGCATAAAGCGGTGAGGGTAACGTTCAGCCTATATTGACTGTATGAGGTCAGTACAGTTCAGAACATATGACCTGTGAAATAGAAAGAAACTGCATGATTATGAGATAAAGGCCCATTATTTAAACAATAAACCACATCACGCAACTGTTGATGATGATAAACACTCAGCTCATGTGGCTATATTGTGAGCAGTGACATTCAGTATTTCTTATTATAAAATTAAACTTGTTGGACAGGGTTTTTTATTTTTGTTGAATTTATTAAATAAGATTAACTGTCCTTACTGCAACCTAACTGATAGTTGTAGATTTCTTTTGACTCCAGAGCAGTGGTGAACTGCTGCCCTCTACTGGCTGTAAACTATAGAAACTGTGGACTAACCCTGTAACTCGATTCCCTGGAGTCCACTGCAGCTACTGCGATTAACTGTTTGACTTAAAGCTGCTTTCATTGATTTTAACCCATTAGACTAGAGGACAGGAAAAAACATCAAAACAAGCAGACTGATAAAAAACTGACATTATTGCCTTTATAGTTGATGTGTTAGCAATTTTTACGACATGTTTCGGGCCACCAGACAAATGTAAATCCAATGTCCGCTGTCTTTTTGTCTCCGCTTTGGTCTGAAACAACAATGTGTCTTCAGCTACAAGAGCGTCAACCTTTTCACCAGCTAATCGTTGACTTTGCCGGTCTGCCTTTTGGTGCTGGATAAAAAGCACAGAGTGGGTTTATCAGTTGTTTTTCGTTATGTAGGTAAGCTCAAAATTAAAACTGATTTAGCGCTATAAGCAATCCGATGAGTTATTTGAGTCAATGTAAATATCAGTTCAAGTCTGTTATTGGGCCCTTCTGCTGTTGCTGTAAATTAGTATGAACACAATAATGTATGAACAGAAAATTGTCCTGATGTCATGTCTAGTTGTTGTGGTAATAGTTGGCATCAGAGAAAAGATTACTCTAATGACTGTAATCACAGTGGTTACTGATATTCAAGCTGAACAGTGATTGTATATATTAAAGGTTAGTCTTTTAATAATTTCCTTTACAGTAAAACTGTGATGTGACCCCTCACACAGAACCTTTAACCGCTGATTGAATTTCACTCCTGCACACAGGAATAAACCCTGTCTAAGCTGTTTTTGTTAAGCTTTCTGTGGTTCAGTAACTACACGGCATGAGAAAGGTGACATTCCTCATTCAAGGAAGTAGGAAGACAACAATGTGCTGCTCTGCTTTGTTCTTTTAGTCCTTTTTTAAAAACTGGATATATAGCCAGCTATTGTACCTCTATTTCCACTCCGTTCAAATTAACAGACCTTTAAAATGTTGGCATGAAACTTACACTGAACTAAATTAATCATATATGAGGTCTTACTGAGAAATCTGACGGGACAACATTGAGCACACCTGTGGAGCCTGTCCCTCCCTCGGCTCTGGTTGGTTCGTGCGCTGTCTGACGAGAGCAGAGCAGTTGCAACTGCAGCACGTTTGAAGTGAAATTGGTCAGGTAGACATGACGAATGGATGGTAGGTGAATGGACTCCTCTTCTTGTTCCTGCTGTATTAATCTCTGGGACTGCTGTTGGAGTATCGGCTTTTGCTTCAGCAGCAGCAGTGAGACTGTCGGCACAAACTTTAACATTCTTTTCTGTTCGAACAGAACCGAGGAGATGAACAACAGTCAGCTGGCAGAACTGGAGGACGATATACAGAAGCAGCTTGTCAAAAGCGAGACGAGGGTGAGGGACGAGGTAAGTCTGACACCGGCATTGTAGTGGATGATGGCTCCTATGATTTACTCTATTTATAGAAAGGGAAATGCATCCAACCAAATGACGTGGCTGTCGTAAAAACAGCTGCATGTGTTCAACAGTACACTGAGAAATGGACAAGAAAATAGTTCAAAGTGAAAATTTCACTGGTTCTTGTGAGCTACCTGCATATTTGCGGTGCAGCACATAGCAGCAGGTTACACGTCTCCTCACAAAGAGCCTCTGTATCGGCAGATGAAAGCCCCTCTTCAAGGCCTGAGCCGGTCTGCACCTCCAACTACTTTGGTTTCATGTTTGTAGGAGCGTAAAAAAGTGGAAGGAGTTATGGTGGCCATGCAGAGGAAGCACAAGGACGAGGTCACAGATCTGCATGCAACTGTGGACAGACTGTTAGAGGTAGGTTTTTCCACACAGCATGCATTTACTTTGTTCTTGCACAGTAAACTGAGTGTATGAAGATGATTATGTTTTCTTACATCATGAAGAAGACAGCGGAAAGCCACTGTAACTGAACGGCAACACAAAAGCGCTAGGATATGCAGCTCTGGCCTAATTGTTGCTGCACCTTAAAGACAGAAAGTGTTTAATAAAAAAAGGTGACGCATTTGGAAAAGGTGACCTTTTTAAAGAGACTTAAAAGACCTATAAATACTTGGTATCTTATGTCCAGCCATTATGAGAGCGGGAGTCAGATTGAGGAATTAGGAATGCTGCTTGGATGCAATCAGTGCACAGACAAGCATAGAGGGTCATGTTGATCAGATGCTGTATGTAAACAACTTGTGGAATGCTGTTAGCTTGCTAGCCATGCTAGCTCCTATAGTTTCTGCTTACAATCCAGCTACATGTCATTTCTTGTCATGCCTGCTTTTCCGCCACAGCACACGCGTCACTAAGCAAAATCTGAGGGGGGGGGGGGGGGGGTGTTTCAGGTTCAACTCTTGAACCAAGTGCTCGTAAAATGATACAATTGGTAAAAATGGAAGACCATTGTCTCATAGTTGCAGATTGCGAAGACCAATATCGAGCAGTTTAAAGAAATGCTCAGCAGTCTTCTCCTTTTCAGTAACACACGCACATCTTGGAAAGCCGTTTCCACGGAGAGTGTAAACACAATTACTTAAGCTATTGATTGCATGGCAGTAGTCTTCTATTCATCACTGAGATGAAGCAAACCTTCCCATTGTCTCTACATTATCAGCACAACAAAATGCTTTTGTAAATGTCTTTTCTCAAGAGCCAAAAGGACTTCAACCATTCAAAGGAGGAGTTGGACGGACTGAACAGACGGATCAGTAACCTCTCTCAGGTACTTCATGTGTTAGTTCTCACACCAAGTCACATGTATGTTGTATAGAGTTGTTCCAGTTATTGACTTTGGCTCCTCACAGGAAAATGAGGACCTGCGAACTTCTCTGCTACAAGCCCAGACGGACATCGCCGTGCTGCTCTCAGAGCTGGACAAGCTGAAGAACATGTACGCAGACCAGAAAGCTCAACATAAAAGGTGAGGCAGTGTATTTAAGCTCTGCTCATGTCCATTGACACAAAATCTAATCCAGCTTCCAGTAAAACAGTACATGTGGCTTGTATTTCTTGACAGAGAAACGGATGAATTGAAGAGCATGGTTATGGAATACCAGTCATATTCCAATCAGATTCAGATTCTTCAGTAAGTCTTTCACTTGATAAAGTGTCTAATGTGGGTATTTAGTAAGTCATTTATTTTTTTGGTGTATAAATCAAGAATGCAGAGATTTGGTCATTTTAGTGTCAATTGTTTCAGTGTTACTATAAAATGTTGATAATTACCACCCTTTAATTTAAAGGTTTTGGTTCACCAAAAAATCCTCTTCCCATATACCTCTGGCGGTATCGAGCCAAGAAGGATAGTTTTTTATTGTTTTTAATTGCTCAGGCTTTGAAATAATGGCCTCTGAGATTTCTGTTGACACCAAAATAGTTTTTCCGTGGAGCTCATTAAAAGATAAAAATATTCTTAAAAAGGTGCATCTGCAACAATTCTTTAACTGCCCCTTATTAAGCATTTATGAGCGGAATAAAGGGTGATGAACGCAGAATAAATGGTTTATATCACACTATATGGAGCTTCAAACCCAAATAATGTATATAAGGATATAACTCTTGTGGGATGCTTTTGTATAAACGAATATGAATGACGATTAATAAAACAGAGTTTTAGTAATATCAAATGTGTCTTCATTGGAGAAATTATAATTATGAATAAAAACTGTACATTTAAAAATGTTCTTCTCTATACAGCTACAGTATATGTGTGTGTTGTAAACCATTTCTGTTATGTTTAAATAATACACTTCCTGAAGTTAAATGGCGTAATGTGTGAACCATACCGTTAACATACTTGGATTACCAGAAGAACAGGGTTCCGTGTGTTTACTGGACAATGCAGAGTGCATGGGGTGCATAATAACACAAGGAAGGTGTAATAGTTTGGCTTGTGAATGCTTTCGTGGTCCTTTCTTATTTTGTTTAAATATTTTCTTACTCTGTGTTGTCCAGTCTGTAAAATACCATCCAGGTTAAGTTAAACCACATACAAACTACACTCCCTGCATTGTCATTACAACATGTTTACCAAACATTTGTAAGGAAGTAAATGTTTTCACATGCATGCAACTCAGTCTTGTATTTCCTTCAATACGTCATTAGGGAAACGAACAAAAAGCTGTACGACAGTAACGACGGGCTCCGCTCTGCGTTGGCCAGTGAAGCGGTTGCAGCTAAAAGGAGGGTGAGTCCTTTGTTTGCTGATGACATATTTCCTCATACCGACTGGCTCGACATCGAATAGAAACTTACAGTAACTTGCTTTCACTAGTTGTGAAAAAAGTGTGAAAAACGTTTCCTCCCTGACTTTCCTAATCTGCTCAACAGCTGCCTCACCGAAATGAAATCCCAGCCCGAAGGATGAAGCCCCTCCGACAGAGCACACTCAACCATGGCAGGTATATAAAGTTTCCAACACACTTCCGCGGATTGATCTCTCTGTGAGTTAAATTGTCGCAGCTAAAGCAAGTGTGTCGGTGCTTGCAGCCCGGAGCAGGATCCCAGCAAAACAACCTTCTCTCATGTGGCCACCTGGGCTGACAAGTACCTGGACAGTGGAGTCTCGCTGCCGATGGACACAGCTCAGAGCTCGGGCAGTGATTACGACAGTGACGACAGCAGGGGCTCAGTAGAAACGGTGCACCACAGTTACTCATATGTCCCATCTGATGTGGAGGTCAGAACACCCATCAGGTCTAAATACTGGGCCATGTAATGCCAATATGCTGTTGAGCTGTGACAACTTTCAATGAGTATTTACTCTGTCTGTTACAGATGTCAGAAATGAAATCTGAAGCCGCAGTGTCGATGGCTCCTAGCAAGGCGAGCTCGATTGCATCATCTCTACGACGCCGTTTGTCTGCATTTTCCACAAAGGTACAATAGCTGTTTCATGCTTCGTGATTTGTAGCCCCAAAGAAGGAAACATTTGCCAGTTTAAAAAGAGATAAGCGGAAAGTTTGTGCCGCAGAAATATGTTTTAAGCTTGTTGTCTTTTGTGGCGTTTCCGAAGCCTTTAGAAGCCGACATAGAACCTGAGGAACCCGCTCAAATGTACCGTCTGGTTTTAGCCGGAGACGCGGGAGCTGGAAAGTCCAGCTTCCTGCTGAGACTGACGCTCAATGAGTTCAAGGGAGACATGCAGACAACGCTGGGTAAGTGCCACAGAAAACGCATCACATTTCATCAAACACTGACACAGTCTTGAGTTCAGATGTGTAAATCGGCTTTTTTTTTGGTTCTCAGGAGTGGATTTCCAAATAAAGAGGATGCTTGTGGATGGAGAGAAGACGAGCCTGCAGATATGGGACACAGCGGGGCAGGAGAGGTATTGCACCGACTCGCATAGTGTTTAGCAAGAAAGTAGCAACATGAAAAACATGGTGTTATCAATTAAAACTCGCGACACGATATTTTGATAATGACTGGAGAATGGGGGTGAAAAATCAGCGTTTCTTTTGACTGTAGGTTCCGTAGTATCGCCAGGTCTTATTTCCGTAAAGCTCACGGAGTCCTGCTCCTCTACGATGTCACTTCAGAAAGCAGCTTCCTTAACGTCAGAGCATGGGTGGATCAGATTCAGGTAACTGTGGAAATGCTGATTGACGAATAAATACGGCACCTAAAAGCGGTAATGTACTTTACAATGTCCTTCTTTGTTTTTATACAGGATTCAACGGACGAGAAAATCCCCATGTGTGTTATTGGAAACAAGGTGGACCTGCGAGAGCAGCTTCCAGAAGGGAGCTGCGTGAGCAGTTTACACGGAGAGAAGTTGGCCAAGGTGTGTAACCTTTCATTCCATCCCATAGAAAAGTGTTTATACAGACGCCCGGCCTGCCGGGAGTCAAAATAAACTGACTCCAGTCGGGTATGTCGACGCTTTGCTTGCAGGCATACGGCGCCTTGTTCTGCGAAACGAGTGCCAAGGAGGGAACCAACGTTGTGGAGACTGTGCTCCATCTAGCGAGGTAGGGAGAGAGAGTTTGAGTTATTCCTCACAAACCAAGGCAACACTTAGACTTGTTTTCTTCCCACAGAGAAGTAAAGAAAAACGTCACACTGAGGCGGCAGTCTGATTCTCAGGTCAGACTGACTCAATCCAACCCAAAGAAGACGCTCAACGCCTGCTGTGGGCTGTAGATGGAGCAATGAAGGACACCAAATGATTTCTATCGTTTTGTATGTTTTTTAATCTTTGGAATATTTAACTATATTTTCATGTTAATTCTCTGATCAAAATTAAGATTTCTACAGTTGGAAAATTGCACATTCACAAATATAAATGTACGTAATGTAATCATGCTTACTTTTCTTGGATTATGTATATATTTGGTCGTGATTTTATGAATTAATTAAAGGATGTTTCAATTTAAGTTACATAGTTTTTGATTTTGTCGGCTAGAAAAACTGTATATTTAAATGACTGTACCTTTTTCCCCTTTGAGACCAAACTTTGTTCTTAAGAAGTCAAGTCAGCTTGATCAATATTACATCATAGTTTCAACGCCTTCAATTATTGGAGGACTGATCAACTATTTCTAAGAATTGTGATGTCGAAAGTGTTATTTGTTTACTAAAATTACTCCAGTTTGGGTACATTCTTCACAAAAGTTCCAGCCCTTTTTTTTTTTTAAATTCCTTTTTCAAATAAAACTGACAACTGAAAAGATGAGATCTCTGCAGGTATTTACTTGATGCTGTACGATCTACTTTTTCATAAATACTGTACACTTTTCAGTGAAACTTTTTTTCTACCATAAATACAACTTCAGGCTGCTTTGCAAACCTCAAGTCTGCAAAGTAGAAAAACGCTTTACAAATGAATTAAAGAGGACTTGAGATCAAACTCTGCACATGATGTTGATCAGGAGGAGGATTTTTCAAAGTGCTTCCCGCAGAGGACTTCAGTTTCTTGCAGTCAGGATCATTGACATCACTAAGCTGATCAAGGCCACAACCAGACCTCCGAGTATAAACTTCCAGGAAATTCCCTAAAACACAAGAAAACGGTCAGTCACAATCCAGTCTGTTGGCTCTCAGAATAAAGCAGCGGCGATATTTCTGTTCTTACAGACGATTTCTTCTTTGACGGAATCAGAAAAGGTGCGATATTCTCTCCAAGCATCTCTGCTGGCTTCGCTTTCCATTCCTGAGTATCTTTGCCTCCCGATTGCCTTCTGACCAGTTTAGACAACTCAGCGTGGATCGCCTAAAAACAAAAGAAAACATTAACAAGCTGTGAAAAAGCTGCTTTCTGGAGTTCAAAATATAACTTTCAAGTAAAATTAACCATTTTATTTTGAGCAAAAGGTAAAGTTGCAGTTTTGAAAATGTCCACCAGGTGAGAGCAGAGGTCTGAAACACAATGCCTTCCAGAGAAGACCTCCAATCATTTTCAGTTTTGCTTTTAAAATGCACTTTAAACTGTATCTTAATTCAAGTATTTTAATACTTTAATTGGAGGAAAACTGTCATAAGTTATTAAAGTGAAAGAAGCAATACATGCATTGGGAATGAAAATAATGTTAATTTTTGTTATGGTGAACTGTATACAAGTGGGGTTTTTTTAAGTAAAGTGTGGAGTCTATGTTGTAGCTGCAAGCGGGACTCTGGCTTGTTTTTTGACTTTAATTTACTACTTTTGGAGCACAGGGCTTTGGAGTGACAATATTTAGCTCGTGCTTTTTAATCAACTTTTTCAGAGAACTCTGAGCAGTGTGGTCACATCTGTATACTGCCAGATGTGCAGTTTGCCAGATCCTCTGTGGAGGATTTGACAAATGAGACAAACCACACAAAGGAGACAGAACAAGCCTTCAACAGAAGTAGTTTTCTCTTTTCTTCAGGTTAACCTGTAAATAACTCTTTTAAAATTCTGAGAACTTTTGTGAAATATTGTGAACTCAATGAGGCGGTAACTTTAATTTAATTTTCATCTCGCTTTTGTGGTATAATTTGCAACAGTCGGATGATGGATGTTTTTGCATTTTTTGAATATATTTTATATTAATTATAGACTATATACAGACATACAATTTGTTTACTGACATAAATTGGTGCATAAATGAATATTTGGGGTTATGTTTTGTGATCCTTTAACTTTTCATCTCGTCATCGGTCAAAATATAACTTTCAAGTAGTTCAATATTTTTAGTTTATGAACAATTACCTGCAAAACGAGTGACATTTCCATCAGCCAAACACGGTAAGCTACTTTATAAACATCAACATGTTAGCATCGTTGCTGCTGCTGACGTTTACAGAGCCATAAGCATGGCTGACGAATGCATTTTATGGTACATATACATGGTGTTTATGTGCATTTATTGAAATTCTGTTGTTGGACACAGCTTGTTGGAAGTAGCCTGTTTTTTGAGTGACCTTTCCTCTGTTAGGGATGGATGGGATTCACAGGCAGAGTTGGAAGAAAGGTGGCGAGGGGGAGTGACTAGCGCCCCCACATAATCTCACCTTGGTGGTCGGCTCCAGTTTCAAGGCCCTTTTTAGCACCTCCATCGCCTCTGTGTATTCCCCCATATCTGACTGGAGCTGGAAGAGAATAGAAAACTGTACAGTGGGAGCAGAGCTGGTGGACCCATAAATCAAAACAGGCAGGGAACAGATAGCAATAATACAGCAGCTATATTTAAAAAATGATTAAATATAATCCCATAAACAAATTCCTCTTTCTTCAAGGAACCCTCCCTGTCATTTATGGCTTGATAAAGATCAAATGAGATGCAGTGATGTTGTCTCTCAGTAGTAACACAACAGCATGGGCCCTCACCTTTCCCACCCTGAAAAGGGACTTGACATTGTTTGGCTCGAGGGTCAGAACGTCCCGGCTGGTGTGCAGCGCCTCGCTGTACTGCTCCAGTTTGAGATGAGCGGTGGCCAGGTTGTTCAAACACTTCACCCGGTAGTCCCGCACCTCCTCCTCCTCCTCAGCCTTCACGCCACGGTCGCCACCATCTGTGCAAAGACAGAGACACGCAACCTCTGACTTCTGCTCTGCTGTGGACGTCTCACGTGAATCTCTTAATCGGTGACGGAGATTAGTCATCTAATTTTGGAAGGGACTTATTCTGAAGTCTTGCAGAATATGGAAAATAGTTGAACTTTTAAAGAGAAACACCCATCGGGTGTGATTATAAGGATAGTTAACGATCAGTTTTTTTCATTCAAATGGATATTGAATCACTGTCCCTGCAGTAAAATCGGTATGGTTTCATCATTAGACCCAAGCATGTCCAGCTGAATACAGTAGTGACCCCGGTAATGAGCCCTTGTTAGTCCAAAGGACTAAGAGTACGGTGGGTGATAAATGTCAGCAGCTCTGGGACCACATCTGTGTGGATGCACATGCTTTTTATTACGCTTTTAATCTCAAATTCATGGTTGAATTACGTCAATTACGTTTAGGATGCGGTTCCAAGTTGAATTCTTTTAAGCAGCATTCACTGATTTTTGGCCACTTAGAGGCAACGACACTTACAAATTATCACCTTTTCAGTTAATTAGGTGAAATTGTCAGCCGTTTGCTTATTTACACATCCAGAAAACACAGAGAAACAAATATCATTTCTATGTTGTGTTTCATGAACTCATTTATATTCATCATGCTTTATAACACATTATAAATCATTTTATAATGACTTATAAGGTCAGGTATCATAATTCTTCATAATTGCTGGTAACTCTGACAATTTGTTGTCGTGTACTATAACTCCCATAGTAATAATACATTTTACAATGCATTCTAATGTGATTATGAGTTATTTGCTTTCAGTAAAGTGAGGGATCACAACACAATACACTGAGTACTGGTACTCTAGTTTGACTCGCCTGATGGATGGACATCTCAATAATCTAATGCTTCACTCTAAACACGACATTGACTACATAGATTTAATGATATTATTTATAATGCATCATAAAATGATTATAATCTAAAACAGCTATGGAAATTATAATTAAATCTGATCCTTGCAAAGTGTCAGTGAGTGACATTCAATTATCAAATATCATGATACTTGGCAGTTACCATATAGTCATTATGTTTTATGTGTTGTGATTTATTGTTAAAGCATTGTGGTGTGATTGCTTATAACTATGAGTATACAGTGCTAAGCAGATTTTAAATACATTATAACTAAGTCATTGCATTATAATTATAATATAATTATATGAGGAAACTTCGATCCTTCAACGTGTGCAGCAAGATGCTGGAGCTGTTCTACCGGTCTGTTGTGGCCAGTGCATTCCTGCCCTCTGCAATACGACTTTACAATAAAACAGCTCTGGCCAGATCATCCTCCACAAAGCTACACACCGCTTCACTGTTGTTTGCTGGGGTTGACTTTTGCACTTCTGTTCTTCACCTAGTCAGATAATTCAACACTATTCTATTTCATTGTATATACTGTGCATTTTTGTTGTTTTATCTTATATATTCTATATTCTGATATTTAATTTGTCCTACTCTGTTATTCTATTGTGCATTTTTTAATACTTAATATTTTTGGTTACTCTGCTACTTTGCTAATTGGTGTGTGTTGCTGCTGTAACATACAAATGTCCCCCTGGGGATGAATAAAGTGTATATCTATCTGTCTGTCTATATATAATATATCAATATTAATTCGACATTGGAGCCATAGAAAGTGTTATCAAAATGTCTTTCCAATTTTTATATTTCTGTTGTAATGCCCTATAGATTTGAAATTCAGATGCGGTTAAAATGATTTTAAACTTAATCCCTAACATTTGATTTACTTCCATTAATAAGACAGTGACCTGTAAAATTCTTGTTGAAGATCTGCAGGAAATTGAGTGTGATCAAGTCTAATGTTTATGCGAGTGCATGTTTAGTCGCATATGATTCCAGGTTAATCAATTAAAATGATTTATAATTTCCACGTGTCATGAATCATATTTGTAAAATAGGTCTGATGGGCCCAAAATGACCCAAAAAGAGTTAAGATGTTGATATTTCTGCTTCCTTCTCGTTTTTATTATTCATTTTCTGGTGATCTTCTCATCCACTAATCACATGATCTCGATGCCCTGATAAACTTCTCTCTCCAGTGTCACAGTGGGTTCACTCTCCGGTCCTCTCTCATTGATGCATTATGAAGCAATCCATGTTTTTCTCCTCATTGTTCAGTCACATTTCCCTCTCGGGCCCTCCCTGCCTCGTCAATGATTAGAAAGATTAAGGAGGTGGAAATAATATGAACGTTGATTAGCTTTGATTATGCAAAAGAATTAAGCAAAAACGTTTATGGCGCGGGGCTCAGATAGATGTGACTCTGCATGGTGACAGTGTGATTAGTGTGTTGGCAGACTGCAGGAGAGCACAAAACTGTTCTGTTGTGTTTAAGGTCTCTATCAAATCCTGCGTTTTTATGTTTCTCTCATGTGTGTTCATTTTGTTCGATTTCCATTTTCACTTTTTTCTGTGAAGATAATGCTCATATCAATTACTACAACACAGTGCTGGTACAGACGACAGTATGGAAACATTTTCTATGAATGAATTCCGGATTTGACGATAGGTTACCTCTGCTGCGTGTGGTTAACACATCCAGAGCCATAGAATAGGCTCTGATGGCCATGCTGTATTCCTCCCTCTGGAAATGAAAGTTCCCTCGCTCTCGTTTCTGGTTGCCAATGCGGATGCAGTCTGCGATGGGCAGAGTTAACGGGTTCGGTTTCTCTCTGACATCCAGCAGCTGGAGCTGGTAGAGTAAAGGAGCCCAGGCTGGAATATCAGGCTCCCTGCACGTAAAGAAAGACAACAAACACATAATCAATATCACTCAGGGCGGAGAGTAAAAGAGCCAAGAGAGCATCAAAGATTATTTAAATCAATCAAGAAATCAATCTGATTGCTGACAGCTTCAAGAAAAGCAGAAACAAGCTGGTCAAACATCCTGCAGAAGAAACTCAAAGCTTTGTAACTTGTGCTTGACATTTGATGATTGTGTTCATAATGCTGTGTTTAATGGTGGCCATCTGCTGTGGTTATATTAAAAACGAAGAGATCCAGGGATGACTCTTGTCTTTTGTCACGGCCTCTTTTTGAATGTTTCGAATGTATTTCGACAAACGCATGAGCATAAATACAAAATATTTGTGATATCGGGAAACCAATGTACAAACTGTAAGAACATTTGTGTTCTTTTAGTCGCTCCGTTACGTTTCACCGTATCCAACAGCTCACTCGCACCTTAAAATCAACACTTTTAAAAGACGTCCGAGTGACTCCGGTTCATTTAAAGCAGACAAGAATTTGAAATCGGTCATGAACCTGCGAGGCAGCGACGGCTTCATCTTACTCGAGAGTCACTCAGAAGGAAAGTTAATTTGGTTTTCAATCATCTGGCTCCTGTGACCATATGGCATACAATGGTCCATTATCGGTTACTCTGTGGAGGCTCTGGTTCCAAAGGTGTGTGTGTGTGTGTGTGTGTGTGTGTGTTAGAGAGAGACAGAGACAGAGACAGAGAATGAATACGACAGCTTGAGCGTATTTTTTAAAAGCTGATTTTGAAGAGGGCTACATTATTGATTGTAACAAAGACAAAAACAATTAAAAGAATACTGCATGTTTCATGTTTAAAAACACAAACATGATTCGTTGCTTTTTAACTGTAATAAAACCTGACAATCTTAACGATAAAAAGCAAAGTAGATCCTGTCAGTTTAATGAACTCTATGAAAATCATGCAAAAGGAAGTTCAGCTTCCTGCAGACCCCACCAGTGACTGTTTGAGTGGGATAGTTACAGGGAGTTGTGAAAGGTCATGAATTATTCATACTGGTTGTGTCAATGAAACAATTTATTTCTGTCGAACATAATTAGTTGTATCCCCTGTTACTGGGAGACTGTGGGATCAGATTCCCCTTTCACCTCTCCTCTCTGGAGACCTTGTCCACTGTCACAGGAGTGTGAAACCAGCAGCTGAGCCGAGGCCTCAGAAACCTGATCCGGATCCCTCCGCTCAGGACCGGAGGAAGTATAGCGTTCAGAGACGCTCGCATTCAGGGCCATCAATAAGTAGATTCAGGTCTTTTAGAAGCCGCTCAGAACTATTTTTGACAGTAGCGTTTAGTCCTGGTCGACTTGTTTTTGCATACCACAGCATATTTACTAAGGATCAGAGAAGAGTTGTGTAACAGGCTTTCAAGAGCAGCAGAGAAGAAGACAGTTGACCCATTTATAAAGAACTTACAGCACATGGCTTGGGTCGCACCAGGTAATGTTAGTCTTTCTAAAACGGGCCTCGTGCTGCACATCTGGCGATTAGAAACAGATCCTTGTTGCGTGCTAATGTCGTGCGTTTTGCTGGCGTGCTAAGAATGTGACACCATCGCCAAATGATCCACTGCACAGCTTGTACAGCACATGGACATACTGTCGCTACGTGTTGTCCTTGCACGCTTTTCTCTACCCTTATCTGAAAATATTACACAATATTCTGAGGGCTGCGTGTGACGCAACAGTGTGTGGCATATAACAATCACACACACACACACACACACACACACACACACACAGAGCGTCCTGCCTTCTGATAGTGCCCGGCTGCAGATTAAATGGACTTCTAAGAATTCATCTCTCAACCCACTTTTTATTTTAAGTTACTGAATAATGCACACTAAATGTTTGTGCTTTGAAACAAGTTGATACTGAGCTTGATGTCCAGAACAGAGGCGATGGAATGAGAAACCTGGCTCTCTAGTATGTCAGTTCACGGAAAAAGTCCCATAATCTGAAACCGTGACAGTGCTTGGTTTGTAAACAGTAACTCAGCAGCAAAACCCCTTACTCATAATCATCATTAAATATTGATTTCTTTTTTTTTCGTACAGAGGAAACACCCACTTCACTGCTCACACAAATACATGAAATGAGAAGTGATGAGTCATTTCTTATGAATCGATGCAGGCGCAGCTGCTTCAGTGCTAACTGCTCAAACCAAATGTGCCACATCAAAACTTCATGAATCCCAAATGAAGGAAACACAAGTCACACACACACATACACACACACACACACACACACACACACACACACACACACACACACACACTGCCTGCTCACTGCCTGACAATTCTTCACATGCAGGATTGAACAGGTGACCTTTGAAGCATTATGCCATTAAGCTCAGCAGCACACGCAGTAAGCAGAATACCACCACAGTATACGGAACACAGAGTTAGGATTCATGTCTGAAATAATGCGAGTCACTGGGAGTTGAGCGTCCTTCACCAGCAGTAAACAAAATGGGGATGACTGGCAAGCTGTCGAAACTAATCTGAGAATGCAGTGCGCTGACAGATCTATGAGGTTTACGGTGTCATGTGGGTCATTGGCGATTAGCACCACACCAGTGTGCCGCTGCGCTGAGCTCAGCCAATGAGCCCCCAGGGCCTTATTAGTGCAAACAGGAAGCGGAGGCTGGTCAGCAGGGTGAGATACCTCCACAAGATCCCAATGAAACCTGAACCTGCAATTTAAGCCCGGGTCCAGGTTTTCCTAACACTGAGCTGCAGAACCGGCCTCCTACCAGCCTCTCTCTGCTGCTCTTAAAGAGGCTCATTCACTTAACACACAAACAAGATCTTTCTTAAACATGAATTTATTGATTTTACATCAAGATTTGTTTTCATGTTTTTTTACGATACAAGCTTCACCGCTGTCTAATTAGATTTAGATGAAACAAGTGTCCCTTAAGCAAAGCTAGTGAGCCAGGGTGCACAATACCAGGACCCTGTGCGACCTAAATGGAATGAAGCCATTTCTGATGGGACCTTCCTGCCATGACATGCCAAAATATCTGCTGGATTCACGCATGCAGATGATAACTGCTAGCTTGGTAGTCAATTAGCGGTTTTGCTGCATTACATATATATATATACAGAAATAATATATAAGATATAATTTCAATATTTCGGCATATTTGCATTTTTTTAATTAACAGAAAAAGTATGTATTTCTATTTCAGTTTTTCTCCGTAATTATTATGACATGAATATGTGAACCCTCCAATAGTTGTTGAGATATTTCTGTTTGAACCAAAACTGTCAACCTGCTGATGCTACGACATGAAAAGTCTGGGGACCCCCAAAGTCATTATAGGATTCATCCTCTGAGGACCATTAATGTCCACAGAACTTCACAAAGATGAATCAAACACTCATCCAGATGTTGCAATGTTGACCAAAATGCTGCACAGACCAACATACACTGCCTTCCCGAGACTTAAAAATGTGTTTAATTAATTAGAAAGTGTTTACGAACCCCAAATACCTCTGCAATAATATTGCATTTAGTATATCACAGTGAGTTGTGAGTCATTTTCAGAATTTTTCCTCGGTTCCAAA
This sequence comes from Melanostigma gelatinosum, assembly GCF_949748355.1. Lineage (NCBI taxonomy): Eukaryota > Metazoa > Chordata > Actinopteri > Perciformes > Zoarcidae > Melanostigma > Melanostigma gelatinosum. Next base: position 11,731,725 of record NC_136634.1, read on the forward strand.
ACATCTTGCAGAGAAATGACCCTGATAGTTGCCTCATGTTCCAAACCGGAGAAAAGGTCAGTGAGACCTTCTGCAGGAGACATTTGCGGTCTGCATCCGAGTCTCTGTCGTTTCTGAAAGTCAACGTGTGGATCTCATCCGCATTTGTGTCCATTTTTGTGGAACGTTTTAGTCTCTATTTATCTGGCTATGGCACAGGAAGATAATGTCACCATGTTTTTTATCCTCGCCTACAAAAGCTGCGATTGGCTTCCTTCAATTGTGAGAAGCTAGTCGTCAATGAGCACAACCCCAGACCTATTCATACTGCTGGAAAAATGTGAGAGAGGTCTGAAACCAGACATAAACAATATAATAATATCATACAAAGTAATGTCAAATACAACAATATTTTATACACGCCCTCAAAACTAATTTCGTCAGAGTTATTTTCCTTCAAATGTCACTGTGACCTACTTCCACAACTTCCAATAACAAACTACAGAACCTAAACAAATGTCGAATCTACATTGACGAGGCCCACCGTGCTTTTACTGTCTGACGTTTGCGTGACGTGGTTTTATTTCTCGTATTATGGCTGACTGAACAGTTCCCATCAAAAGGGAAATGTTTCCCTCTTCTTGTGTTGGTATGGATTGTGGCGATAAGGACGAGAAGCTCTTCCGTCCGGTGTCATGGACAGATACGAATTCATTACAGATGAATGTGATGCATGCGTTGTGGTTCAGCAAACTTCCTCATCGAGGTGCACGATGCTGCCGATGACTCATCCTGTTATCTGTCAAGCTTGCCCCACGCCGCTCTGAATAAAAGGAAAAACTCCCACAGAGGGAAAACTGTGGTCACTTTGACGTCACGCTCTCGCCGTTTCAAATGATGGAAAGGCCAGTGATGCACCTCAAACTGGTTTCTATGGTTACAACCTCAGATAGTCCACTAATACACTGCAAAAATGTGGTGTGCAGCTTGAATGACAATACTAAATCCAGGAGGATTTATGAGGTTGTTTATTCTTTTTTTTACAGCAGTGAAAACAGGTCTGCTGCTGCTGCTGATGTTCAGTGTCTGTTCTGACTCTTGGACGACTGCCTACATCCTGGCTGCTGAGCTCCTCAAAAGTACCCATATAATCTACAGCAGGTTTCCTTTAGCCTGTTAAAATGAATCCAATCTCAGCCCTGGACTACCTGCAGGGTATATAGTGGCTGTTTAAATAGCATGGGATGTGCAGTCTCCAGTCCATTTCAGAGAGACTCGTTGGTCACGTGGCTTTATTTAACCAGCTTTAAGTAATTAACGTACAATAGTTATCTACAGTACGCAGGGTAAAAGCCAGTACCAGTGCCTTGTTTAAATGTCTATTTGAAACATGAAGGTGTGAGTACAGAAAACATTTGAGAACACTTTTAAAGGGACAGTTCATGTGTTTTGAAGTGAAGTTGTATGTGGTACTTAGCCATAGTCAGTGTTTAATCTACAACAGTAAAGTGAAACTTATACTGTTTTGTGGCTCTGAAGAAAGCATTGATAAGTTTCACTTTCTGTTCAGTGACTTATCAAGTTGTTACGCTTACAATTACACACTGTACATGGTGCCGTATTAGCGGGCATTCAGAACAACAGCAGCACCGTGTTAAAACAACACACGGTGCTGCGTTGGTGGATGAAGCAATATGGTTCAGGAAGTCCAGTTGAAGGACCAATAACTTCATCAGGCACCAACACATTGCACAGCAGTTTATAATACTGTGAGACAATAACTCTGGAAAGTTACCACAGCAGCAGTTTATGTTTGTTCACGATGTTTGCGAGGCAAACAGTAGAGGCACTCTGTTCATCCACAACAAATGCGTGCTTGCATGTATTTGATTGTGCTGCTCAGATTTTAGCTCGTTTGGTCTCCACCGAATATCTGAGGCTCCAGTTTTTATGAAATGTTCGACTTTCTTTACCAATCTATTGTTTACTTCATCTCTTTTATCGCGTGATGAACGACAACATTTTTTATCCATCATATCAAGCTTGTTTCTATAAATGTTTCATGTCTTTAATCTAATTAGAATCTAAGAGCAAATTTACCAATTTAATCAGACTGATATCAACTGTGAGCTCCACCTCTCTGCGGTGAATAAGTGAGTGAGTGAAGGAAGGAGGGAAGTCAAAAGTGTTTAAACAAAACATTTTTTCTGACTCACAGGGGAGCAGGCTAAGTTTCAGTTTCTACCTTATGCAATGATCTGAAACCTCTCACAGGGTTGGGCTCTGATCTGTGGCAGAATCAAGATGAATAATTCCTCAAAAAAAACAAAAGTGCAAAGCTTTTGATGTGCATGATGGTGGA